>NW_028270163.1:61624527-61742027 GCF_037043375.1 Chiloscyllium plagiosum | reverse complement strand
TTCAAACTGTGCCGCTAGTTCTAGTCATAGAGATGTACAGCACAGAAATAGACCCTTTGGTCCAACTCATCCATGCTGACTAGATCTAAGCTAATCTAGTCTCATTTGCTAGCATTTGGCCCGTATCCCTCTAAACCCTTCCTATTCATATACCCGTCCAGATGAATTTTAAAAGTTGTAATTGTACCATCCTTCACTAGTTCCTCTGGCAGCTCACTTCATACACACACACACACAACCCTCTGAGTGAAAAAGTTGCCCCTTAGGTCCACTTTAAATCTTTCCCCTCTCACCATAAACCTATTCCCTGGAGTTTTGGATTCCCCCCACCCCAAAGAACCATTCTTTCAGCATTCACCCTGTTAGGTCCCCTCAGGATCTTGTATGTTTCAATGAGGTCACCATCTAAACTCCAATGGGATCAGGCCCAGCTTCTCATAAGATAGTCCCATCATCCCAGTTATTAGGTGACTGAACCTACTCTGAACTGATTCTCTGAGCATTGACATCCTTTCTTAAATGAGATTAAACTGTACACTGTGCTCCAAGGGTGGCCTCACCAACCCTCTATACAACAATAGCAAAACATGCCACTATTTTGAACCAGGGCCGAGATGGCAGAGAAGGATGCTCCAACGGGAGCTCTTCTGCTCCTTCTGTTATTTCTCACTTCCTCCCCCCAACCTTCTCTGTGGGGGGGTGTGGTCTCGGCCTGGTCTCTCAGTGGCTTGTGACTGGAAGCTATACAATGCTTTTTCTGCTCTGCGCTTCTGCAAGGAATGCTTCTGTCCAGAATCCTTGATTACGCCCACACCCCTGACCGACCGACCGACCGAGTTTAAGACCCGGTATTTGATTTCCCATCTTGAGGTTAGAGTGCACGCTGCTTATACTGAATCAAAGCAGCCAGTGTACCACCTCCCCTGGCCATGCCTGGCCACTGAGTATCCTCTTGTTTCTATTCTCTTGTGAGATGGCAAGGCCAGTGTTTATTGCCCTTGGACCAATGGGCGGCTTGCTGAATCATTTTGGAGGGCAACTAAGAGTTACCCATGCTGTGGGTCTGGAGTCACATATAAGTCAGACTCTGTAAGGATGGCAAATTCCCTTCCTTGAAGGATGTTAGTGAACCAGATGGGTTTGTTTTACAATGCAATATTTATAGAATTGCCATTAGGCTAGCTTTTAAAATTCAGTCCTTTTGTCCCCTCTCTTGTGACAGGTGACAGCTGCCAGTTTGCTGTTTGTAGATAATCCAGTTGGCACTGGGTACAGTTACACCACTGATGCTAAAGCATTTGCCAAAGACCTCTCCATGGTTGTAGCAGACATGATGGTTCTGCTGAAGGAATTCTTCAACATGAAGCCAGAATTCCAGGTAATGTCACTATGGGTCCTGTTGTGGATTACATGGTCTTTGGCTAGAAATCTCATCCCAAAGAGCAGGGACAGAACATCTGAAGTGGTTCCAAGACATCCGATCAGTTCCTCATGTCATGTGGATGGTTGTCCTTCCTGGTTTGATCTGTTTTCATTTCCTCAGCTTCTCTCTCTCAGGATCTCTGCCCTCAAACCCAGTCTGTTTCTTTGCCTGTAACCCTGCAACTTGGTTCTCTTCAATTACTTCATCAATTTCCTTTTGAAAGCTGTCGTGCTATCTGCTGCCACCATCGTTCCAGCTCCTACATTGCAGATCACCTCATCAGCTTCCTGGTGAATTCCCCTTGCCTCTCTATTCTTTAGCTAATTATTTTAAAGCTACGTGCTCTGTCTACCATTTACTCTTTAAGAGGAAATACATCTCTCATTTATATTATCAAAGCCCCACAGAAGTTAGAATGACTCTCTCTGTAATATTCTCAACTTGAAAGAGCACAAGACCAATTTTACCACTTGATGTAACTGAGTAGTAAGCACCAGCTGGAACTGGGCTAGATGTCTGGGAATAACATCCCATTCAGAGACTCCATGCTTTTAGGAGAGACTGGGGAGGGCTAGGTTGAGGAGGTGAGAGGGAGGGGGTTGTCAGGGTAAAAGTGGTGTCAAAACGTACCTGATTCTAACATCCCTGTCCTATGGAGACTGGACAAAGAGCTAGCAGCTGGACTCTGCCAATATAAGTAGAATACGCAGTAAAACATCAAACATCTGGTACCAGGCTGATGGATAATAAATGCTAACCTTGCCAGTGAGCCCTACGTCCTGGGACTGAATTAAAGATTTTTAAAAAATTAATTCACCGACTGTGGGTGTTACTGGCTAGGCAAGCCCAGAGGGCACATGAGTCAACCACACTGGGGTTGATATGGGGTCTGGGGTCATATGAAGGCCAGACCAGGTAAGGATGGTAGTTTTCTCCCCTAAAAGCCAGATGGGTTTTTCCTGATAATCGAAAATAATCTAAATCATTAGACCTTTAATTCCAGAATTTTTTGAATTCATAATTCCATCATCTGCCACTGTGACCAAACAGACTAAAACCAGGACTGGGAGCCCTCAAAGCTGAAGAATCCTGGATACCATCCTGATAAACCCCCTTTGCACCAGAACGTGCTGCAACTCCAGCCGAACTGTTCTTGCTATAACACTGGCATCCCCCTGACAATGGGATATTGTCTTGTACACACAAAGCAGGAAAAATCCAAACCAGGCAATTGCAACTCTATCAGTCTACTCTCAATCGTCAGTGTCTCAAACACTGCCAGCAAGTGGTCTTTGGGCAGGATTGACCCACTCACTGATCTACAGCTTAGGTCCTGCAACAGCCACTTGGGGCAGAGCTGGACACAATACTCTGAATTGAGGCCTTACCACAATACTCTGAATTGAGGCCTTACCACAATACTCTGAATTGAGACTTGGAAGTATTTGGTGTGAATTTCATGGTTTTGTATTTATAAATGTAAATATTCAACACACTTTCATCATCATCTTATCAATATGATATATATCATAATCATTTATCGGATACAAGCATTGTTGGCTGGTCAGCATTTATTGCCCATCCCTATTTGCCCCTTGAAAAGGTGGTGATGAGCTGCCTTCCTGAACTGCTGCAGTCCATGTTCAAATGCAACAAGATCTGGACAATATCCAGGCTTGGGCTGACGAGTGGCAAGTAACATTCACACCACACACTGTACACAGGCCCACAATGCTAGGGAGTTCCAAGACTTTGACCCAGTGACAGTGAAGCAACGGCAATATATTTTCAAGTCAGGCTGGTGAGTGGAATGGAGGGGAACTTGAAGATGGTGGTGTTCCCATGTATCTGCTGCCCTTGTCCTTCTAGATGGAATTGATTGTGGGCTTGGATGATGCTGTCTAATGATCTTTGAATTTCTACTTTGCTTCTTGTAGAAAGTATACACTGCTGCTACTGAGCGGCCGTGGTGGAGGGGGTTGGTGTTTGAGAGTGTGGTGCCAATCAAGCGGGTTGCTTTGTCCTTGGTAGTGTCAAGCTTCTTGAGTGTTGTTGAAGCTGCACCCATCCAGGCAAGTGGGGAGTATTCCATCACAATTGTGACTTGAGCTTTTGGGGAGTCGGGGGGTGAGTTACAAGCCACAGGATTCCCAGCCTCTGACCTATTGTATTTATAAGGTATGGAAATGTGTTGCTGGAAAAGCGCAGCAGGTCAGGCAGCATCCAGGGAACAGGAGAATCGACGTTTCGGGCATTAGCCCTTCTTCAGGAATGAGGAAAGTTTGTCCAGCAGGTTAAGATAAAAGATAGGGAGGAGGGACTTGGGGGAGGGGCGTCGGAAATGTGATAGGTGGAAAGAGGTCAAGGTGAGGGTGATAGGTCGGAGTAGGATGGAGGCGGAGAGGTCAAGAAGACGACTGCAGGTCAGGAAGGCGGTGCCGGGCTGGAGGATTCGGCTGAGACAAGGTGGGGGTAGGGGGGATGAAGAAACTGGTGAAGGTTCATTTTGCCTGAGATATGAACAGGCTAGATCTACAGTAAAACCTCGACATGAGTGTACTTCACTGCATCTGCTCATGAGCATGTTGACCATCCCAGTATGAATTGCAGGTAGACTAACTCTCACTGGGCATTGTGGGCCTACCTATAGCACTTAGACTGCAGTGGTTCAAGGGGCAACTATGGACAGGCAATAAATGCTGACCAGCCAGTGATGTCCATGACCCATGATAGAATAAAAATTTTGATTTTTCCCATGTTAGAAGTCTGAAATCAAAATATCAATTTCTTTTGAACAGAATGTTCCATTCTACATTTTTGCTGAATCCTATGGTGGTAAAATGGCAGCTGGTATTTCTTTGGAGCTGATTAAGGTAGGAGTATTCTGGAATGTGTGGAGTTCAGGGTTAAGGGGTTTGCCATTTAAGACTGAGGGGAGGAATTTCTTCACTGAGGGTGGTAGCACCGAGGGCTGTCGAAGCTGCATCATTAAATATAAGCAAAAGCTGAGAATCAAAGGTTCTGGGACAAATGTGGAGTTGATTATTGGATAAGCTGTGAATGGCAGAACAGATTCAGTGGGCTGAATGGCCTACTGCTGCTTGTGTCTTATGATCTTATTGAACTAAGTACAACCTACGTTTTGTTAATGCATATGTTTTTTGGTGTATTTTTGCAGTGAGTGTCAGGGAGTGTTTGCCGCCCTGGGTAAGCTTTCTGCAGTCAGTCACTGGTCACAGATGGTGTAATGTCAGTAAAATGTGTGATTTAGTCCAGATCTTTGCTAAAAGTGTTCAATGTAGACATGCAGACTTGGTGTTATTGCACAATTAATTTCAACATCGCCATGTATGAGATGGTACATGACAGTAGGGGGGAGGGGCCCACATTAACTTCAGTTAATAACAACTCAAAGGAAGAGAAGCATTTGGAGCTCAACATAACCCAATCATCAAGTAACAAAGCGACCAAATCAAACTACAGAAAAAACACAAACTTAACACACACTTAATCTCTTCACAAATAGCATAGAAAAAAACTGAAATTATTTTGAATTTGTATACAGCGTTGATTAGATTACACTGGGGATATTTTGATCAGTCTCTAAACTCTGTTATATTCCAAGGTTACAGTGAAAGTGGGCGAATTGTAAAAGCTGTATATGAAAATGAAAGCAGGAAAGGTGGACCAGGCTTGGGATCTTCCCTCTGGTAAAGAGAAGCTGAAGACACACTTGATTGAGGCCTTCAAGATTCTGAAAGAGTTCAATAGGGCAGATGTGGAGAAGATATTTTCACTAGCAGGGAGACCACAGACCACTAAGACAAGATGGTCACTAAAATCCCATTGGGAATGAATTCAGGAGAAACATCTTTCCCTAGAGAATGGGGAGAATGTGGAACTCTCTCCCACAGGTAGTGGTCAGAGTAGGATTGATACATTGAAGGGGAGCTGGATAAATGAGAGGGAGAACAGAGTAGGTTATCATGATGAAGGTGATATCGTGTACAGTAGAAACCTGTTGGATTGGATGTTTTCTGTCATTCTATCGGTACTGATGCATGATTCCATTCACAGGAGGTCCAGCTCAATCAAATCAAGTGTCATTTTGCTGGTGTGGCTTTGGGAGATTCCTGGATCTCGCCTCTGGGTATGGCTTCTCACTTCTCTCCATTAAATGGGAGAGGGACTGCACTGTGAGGAATGAGAGAGAGTCAGAACAGTTACCATCGTGCTGTGTCCTGGTGCCAGTATTAAAGCATTAATTGCAACAGCATTTTATTAAAATATAGTTTTAACATTAAGCACAGGTGAAAGAATGGCACATCACCTGAAGCAATGGCTGTGTACTCTGATATTAGCAGGGTTTTACATTTTACAATGACTGGGTTTGTATGGGGTCAGAATCATGTTCTACTGTCCACCTGAAAACACTTCCTTGTTTCTGTAGATTCAGTCCTGTCATGGGGGCCCTACCTGTACAGCATCGTAAGTATATAGTTTTGACCTTAAGACATTTTCTGTCTGTGTCTGCTATTTAAACTAAGATGTGTCCGTTTTCTCCAGTCTCTGCTTGATGACCAGGGGTTGGCAGAGGTCAACTCTTACACTGCGAGAGTGCAGGCAGCAATTGAAGCTGGTGATTATCAGAAGGCGACTGAGCTCTGGTCTGTAACAGAGGGGGTTGTTGAGAAAGTGAGTATCTGAGTGTGAGATCCCTCTTTTCAGTGTCTACTTTGTTAGGTATCTGACAAATCTGTTATAATTCTTTGGGAGCTCCCATTTATCTCTCCACCCCTGGAGGCTCCCTACCTTCATTCCTGATGAAGGGCTTTTGCCTGAAACGTAGATTTTCCTGCTCGGATGCTGCCTGACCTGCTGTCCTTTTCCAGCACCACTCTAATCTAGAAAATTCATAAGTCTGAGTGCAAAGAGACTTGGGAGTTCTAGTCCAGGATTCTCTCAAGGTAAACTTGCAGGTTGAGTCAGTAGATAGGAAGGCAATGATGGCATTTATTTTGAGAGGAATATAAAAGCAGGGATGTACTTCTGAGGCTCTGGTCAGACCACATTTGGAGTACTGTGTGTAGTTTTCAGCCTCATATCTCAGGAAGGATGTACTGGCCCTGGACCGGGTTCGGAGGAGATTCACGAGAATGGTCCCAGTAATGAAAAGCTTAACATCGGTTTGTTTGCTGACTCCGGGTCTAGACTCAATGGAGTTTAGAAGGATGAGGGGAAATCTAATTGAAATGTACAGAAGGACCTGGACAGAGTAGGTGTTGGGAAAAAATTTCCACTGGTAGGAGAGACTAGGACCCAAGGGCAGAGCCTTAGAGTAGAACATAGAACATAGAACAGTACAGCACAGAACAGGCCCTTCAGCCCACGATGTTGTGCCGACTACTGATCCTCATGTTTCTGTGACCATATGCATGTCCAGTAGTCTCTTAAATGTCCCCAATGACCTTGCTTCCACAACTGCTGCTGGCAACGCATTCCGTGCTCTCTCAACTCTGTGTAAAGAACCCGCCTCTGACATCCCCTCTATACTTTCCTCCAACCAGCTTAAAACTATGACCCCTCGTGTTAATCATTTCTGCCCTGGGAAATAGTCTCTGGCTATTGACTCTATCTATGCCTTTCATTATCTTGTACACCTCAATTACGTCCCCTCTCTTCCTCCTTTTCTCCAATGAAAAAAGTCCGAGCTCAGTCAACCTCTCTTCATAAGATAATCCCTCCAGTCCAGGCAGCATCCTGGTAAACCTCCTCTGAACCCTCTCCAAAGCATCCACGTCTTTCCTATAATAGGGCGACCAGAACTGGACGCAGTATTCAAAGTGCGGTCTAACCAAAGTTTTATAGAGCTACAACAAGATCTCACGACTCTTAAACTCAATCCCCCTGTTAATGAAAGCCAAAACACCATATGCTTTCTTAACAACCCTGTCCACTTGGGTGGCCATTTTAAGGGGTCTATGTACCTGCACACCAAGATCCCTCTGTTCCTCCACACTGCCAAGAATCCTATCCTTAATCCTGTACTCAGCTTTCAAATTTGACCTTCCAAAATGCATCACCTCACATTTATCCAGGTTGAACTCCATGAAGCCCTTTTAGAATAGAGGTAAGGAGAAATGTCTTCAGCCAGAGAGTGGGGAGTCTATGGTGTTCATTGTCACAGAACGCTGCGGGGGCCAGGTCATTGAGTGTATTTAAGACGGATGTAGATAGGTTCTTGATTGTCAAGGGGATCAAGGGTTATGGGGAGAATGGGGTTGAGAAACTTATCAGCCATGATTGAATGGCAGAGTAGACCCGATGGGCTGAATGGCCTAATTTCTGCTTCTGTGGCTTATGGTGCTATTTGTCATTGCCCAGCCAGAGGAATCCTCTGAGATCCCTAATTGTGTATGTGCTGCTCATGTCCACTTCCTGTATATAACACACTCTCATAAGTGCTCATGCCCTCATGTATACTCACAGGCATTCATGTACACACAGGTGCACATACGTCTACACTCTTTCTCTCACACACACGCACACATTAACATACTAACACAGGCGCACACATAAAACTCTCAGGCACACGTAAACATGCACACAGGCGTACACACAAAAGCACATGTATGCTGTCGGTTTCTCTCTCTCTTTCCCACCCCCCCTCCCCGGCCCAGACAGTGATGACTTTTTTCTCCATCACCTCCCCCACGCCCACTCCTGCCCCCATCCCCAAGTGACTCAATGCCCCAGAACTTACTCTGGTGAGTTTCTGGGCTAATTACTTGTAGGGGAGGGCTTCAACAAGGTGTAATTTTTCTTCAGGGGGTTTGAACACTGAGGTCCTACTGGAAGGAAATAGGCAATGTCTGACCTGTCACTTCCTTTCTGTTCCTGACGAAACCTGGTGTGAATTGTTTTGGCCCGGAATCACAGTCAGGCAAATTAATCATCTCCTTGGGAGCTTATAAGTTTTAGGATGGCTTGTCAAACAATTATCAGTGGAGCACAATTATCAGTGCACAACCTCCCAGTTAGGGCACCAGCACACATGCACGTGTGTGTGTGTATACGTGCGCGCACACACACACAAACACAAGTGCACACGAGCACACACAAACATAGGCTGTGGCAATAATTACTGTGGATAACATTTGGCTGCTTCTGTTATAGAATACCGATGGGGTGAACTTCTACAACATAATGACCAAACGGACAGACTCCGATTCTCCACAAATTATGCCACTGATGAGGAGCTCCCAACTAGGTGAGCAGCTTGTGGGAAATTAGTTTCTGTGACATGTGACACGATTTAGGATAACACTCTGGGGTGTCACTGAGAGAAATCTCCGATCTGAGGGCCAGCATGAGGCAGTGCCACACTGTTGGAGGGTCAGCACCGACGGAGGCCTGTAGGTCATCTTGCTGGTTGCTCGTTTCATTTTTGAGTAGTGGACTCTTATCTTGTAATGAAGTAACATTTAACTGTCAGATGATGAAAATTGCTGCTGTGTTAATCTCCAGAAATAAAAGCGATGGAGGTAAATGCTTTGGACTGATGGTGCTATGTGAACGGATGCTTAGATTCATCTGGTGCCTTGATTATTCAAGCAATTTAATCTAGTGAAGGAACAAAGTGCAATGAACAGTTGCTTTGTTTTATTGAATGAATCCAGGCTGTCTGTGGCTCTGTCTCTCAGACTTACTTTCTCACTTGTATTTTTGCAGTCAGTCTTTACAAACACCATATCAGCCCCCTGCAGAGTCCTAGCCTAGAATGGCTGATGAATGGGCCAATCAGAAAGAAGCTGAAAATCATCCCGGACTTTGTGAAATGGGGAGGTACTGTCTGTGGGGAACCAGGGAGGAGGTGGTTGAGGGAAGGGTTCAATATGTGCATCTATTTGTGACTTTTCCCTGTTCACCCCATTATTGAATTCCTATGTCCTTGCTGCCCTGTGTACCATGAATCCTTGAATCATGTTTGAATAATGTACATAAGTAGCTACTTAACCAGTCTCTTATCTGAAACCACCCAGGGCAGTCTAATGAGGTTTTCTCCAATATGGAAGGCGATTTCATGAGACCAGTAATCGACATAATTGACAAGCTGCTTATTGCCAATGTGAATGTCACGGTTTATAACGGACAACTCGACCTGATTGTGGACACCATGGGTAAGGAAAGATCACTGATAGCACTTGTTCTCTCTCTGTTTTGCTCTCTCTCTTTCACTTCCACACCCCCCCCACCCCCCCCCTCCCCTACCCACCATCGCCAGGCAGCTAACTGGAACCTATATCAGGGTTGTGTTATTCAGAGGAGTCAGAAACTTCAATGGATTTTCATTGAAAGTCTTTGACCAACATTGAGAGATAGAGGGACCCCAAAAAATTCAACAACCATAACATATTTTCAAATAAACGGAATAGTAAATTTTATTGAAGTCAATGAAAAAGAAACACCCCCCAGTCCCACAAATTTATATTTATAAATGTGCATTTATACAGAACTGTATTTATGTGCTGTCATTTAAATTTTTTTGTTAGAGTTCTGCAAAGCTGACATCAATCTGAAGCAATGCTAAGCTGGGTGTCTCGTGATACTTACGTGGTTCTGTATTTTATGCTATGGTTGTATTTAAAAATGGTTTTGGTTCCTCGAACAGTAATTTCATATGGGTTAAACAGGGAACCTATGGTTTATATATTGCTGTCAGTCATGGCTGAGTGAATAATTTTTAACTACAAGATGCATTGCAGAAATTCACCAAAGATCGGCACGGTGGCACAGTGGTTAGCACTGCGGCCTCACAGCGCCAGAGACCCGGGTTCAATTCCCGCCTCAGGCGACTGACTGTGTGGAGTTTGCACGTTCTCCCCGTGTCTGCGTGGGTTTCCTCCGGGTGCTCCGGTTTCCTCCCACAGTCCAAAGATATGCAGGTCAGGTGAATTGGCCATACTAAATTGCCCGTAGTGTTAGGTAAGGGGTAAATGTAGGGGTATGGGTGGGTTGCGCTTCGGCGGGGCGATGTGGACTTGTTGGGCCGAAGGGCCTGTTTCCACACTCTAAGTAATCTAATCTAATCCTTAGCCAGTATCTTCCAAACCCATGACCACTTCCATCTAGAAGGGTAAGGGCAGGAGATACTCGGGAACACGAAACCTTGCAAGTTCCCCTCCAGACATCCCTGACTTGGAAATATATTGCCATTCCTTCAGTGTTGAAAAATGTGTTGCAGCAGGTCAGGCAGCATCAAAGGAGCAGGAGAATCGATGTTTTGGGCATGAGCCCTTCTTCAGGAATGAGGAGAGTGTGCCAAGCAGGCTAAGATAAAAGGTAGGGAGGAGGGACTTGGGGGAGGGGCGTTGGGAATGCGATAGGTGGAAGGAGGTTAAGGTGAGGGTGATAGACCAGAGAAGGATGGAGGCGGAGAGATCGGGAAGAAGATTGCGGGTCAAGAAGACGGTGCTGAGTATGAGGGTCACTTCAGTGTCACTGGGTGAAAATCCTGGAATTCCCTCCCCAGGGGCAATGTGGCTGCACATGGACTGTAGCAGTTTAGGAAGACAGCTCATCCCCACCTTCTCAAGCAGGGGCAACTAGGGATGGGCAATAAATGCTGGCCCAGCCAGTGACACCCGCATTCCACAACATGAATAAATTTTAACAAATATCTGGGTTGGATTGAAAGTTCATAAATTTCAAATCCCACTGCAGATATTTCCACATAGACGGTTCTCATTTAGCATTGTAGCTGTATTCCTGAGAATTGCTACTTTAACTTAAATGATTTTAAGTGAATAATGGGTTTCTACAGGGGTCCAGGTTCAAGCCAGCGTTTGATTCCTAAGGACGTTTTCTTGCTCAGAGAAGCTAATCTTTAAGCTCAAATGTTTTCTGTACGTGTGTAGCACTGCACAATCCCAGGAGAAATAACTTGCAAAATGAATTAACAAATACAATATGAATTCATGTTTATAAATTAATTTATACATCTTGTGCGTTAAGCTGGGGAGGGGAGTGTGTTCTTGTTAACTTTACTGAAGTCAAGGAGTAAGTTTAATTTTGTTTCTTTAATATTCTATTCTTGTGATCTATAATTACCTAAATGTTGGCGCGGACTGACTTCATGCCAGTTGGAATGAACTTGAGGTGACTGGGACGCTGCTTATGTCACCATTCTGCCCACTGACAGGCATTTTGCTTTTTATTGTATGATTTGGGTCTTTATTGTTTTTCTGAGATGAGGGTATGTGGATATGCTGCAGCTCCATCACAAACACATTATCTCCATAATCCCTTTGTGCCCTGTGCAGTCATTGATCCAAGGGTTAAGTATCTCTCTACCAGTAATCAGGAAGTTAATTCCTCTCCAATCCTTTTCTGAAAACCAGCTGTGTCTACCTCAATACGTGAAGCCCTCATTCTTTTTATGTTGTAAATATACTGAACAGGGTGTCTCATTGATTAGGATGCCAATACAAAAAGGATCGTATGGAACTGACTAACCTGCTTGAGACTGCCCCTTGTGCTGGAAGAAAGTACTGCACTTGTGTAATTATTTTATTCACTTGTGGGATGTGGGCGTCACTGGCTTGGCGAGCATTTATCGCCTGTCCCTAGTTGCCCCTTGAGAAGGTGGGGGTGAGCTGCCGCCTTGAACCGCTGCAGTCCATGTGCTGTAGGTAGACCCCCAGTGCTCTGCCGTTCCGCTACATCATGGCTGATCTGATCAACTTCAAGTGTATTTTTCTGTAAACCCGGATTTTCAATCAATGGGTGCTGTAAGAATTGAGTTTTTGATACTTTTCTGAAGATCCCGTAGAGGGAGTTTCAGGATTTTGACCCAGTGACACTGAAGGAATGGTGATATGTTTCCAAGTCGCTGGTGGGCTGGTGTTCCTGTGTGCCTGGTGCCCTTCTCCTTCTGGATGGAAGTGGCCATAGGGTGGAAGCTGCTCCCCAAGGATCTTTGGTGAATTTCTGCAGCACATCTTGTAGTACACGCTGCTGCTTACTAAGCATCAGTGTCATCGAGTCATGTAGCACGGAAACAGACCCTTGGTCCAATTCATACACGCCGACTACGTTTTCCAAACTAAACAAGGATATTTGTGTGTTTTTGTCCATATCCTCCTAACCTTTTCCTATTCATGTACCAATCCAAATGTCTTTTAAATGTTGAAAATGTACCTGCATTTATCATTTCCTCTGACAGTTCATTCCACACCTCAGCCACCCTCTATCCGAAAAGGAGCCCTTCCGATTTCTTTTAAACTTTCTCCTCTCACCTTAAACATATGCCCCTTAGTTTTGAACTCCCCTAGGGAAAAGACCCTTGCAATTCACCTTGGTAATGCCCCTCATGATTTTATAAACCTCTCTAGGGTCACCCCTCAAACTCCTATGCTCCATTGGGGGAAATAAAGTCGCAGTCTATCCAGCCTTTCCTTTATAACTCTGGTTAATTCTTTCTGAACTGTCTCAAATTTAATCATAGGTTGACCAGAAATGTACACTGATAATAAAGCAACTTCTAAAAATGTACACAGTGCTCCAAAAGTGGTCTCACCAACATCCTGTACAACCCCAACATGACATCCTAAGTCGTATACTCAATGGTCTGAGCAATGAAGGCAAGCATGCTAATGCCTTCTTAATCACCCTGTCTACCTGTGACGCAAGTTTAAAGAATTGTGTACCTGAACCCCTAGGTCTCTCTGTTCTACAACATTACCTGGGGCCCTACCATTAATTGTATAAGTTGTGCCCCTGTTTATTTTACGAAAATGCAATACCTCACATTTATCTAAATTAAACTCCAAGTGCCACTCCTCAGCCCATTGACCCAATTGATTCCAAAGGTTGGAGGAGTGATGACACCATATCTTGTCGAAAGGACTAGAGCAATGTGTTTTTCGGTAATGGAAGAAAAGAATAATTTATCTCTGGGATAGTAAGAAAACATTAAAAACTTAATTCTCATGGCACAGATCAGTTGGTAATTAAGGTTTATGGTGAGAAAAGGCAGGGAAGTGCATCAGGTTAGCCATGTTGACTAACCAAGGAGACTTGATAGACCAAGTGGCCACTTCTGCTTCTATATCTTATAGGCTTATGATCAAATGGGTCCCAATGTTGGGTGACTCTGATGTAGCGATGCACAGTGCAAATGTGTTGTATAGAGTAAGAAAATGTCTGGGGAGAAATTATGATTAACAGCTGCAGTAACTTGTATTTAGGTTGTGTCTTAAATGTGTTAGAAAATGAAGGTAACATCATTGTGATATCAAAAAGTTTTAGCTCCAAGTCACATTAGATTATTAGGGCTGGTGTCCAAAAGCTTTGTGAAAGGAGGATGTTTTGAGAATCTTGAAGGAGGAAAGTGAGGAAAAGGGGTGGAGATAGAATTCTTGGGATTAATGTCCAGGCCACTGAAGGGATGGTGGCCAGTGATGGAGAGATTGAAATTAGGGATAGAATATAGAAAAGTACAGCGCAGAACAGGCTCTTTGGCCCATGATGTTGTCGAGGATTAATGCAAAATAAAATAATCTAACCAACGCACCCCTCAACTCACTGCTCTCCACGTGCATGTCCAGCAGTCACTTAAATGTCCCTAATAACCCTGCTTCCATCACCACAGCTGGCAACACATTCCACGCATTCACAACTCTCTGCGTAAAGAACCTACTTCTGACGTCCCCTCTGCACCATTCTCCTAATATCGTAAAACTATGACCCCTCGTACCAGTCAATCCTGCCCTGGGGAAAAGTCTCTGGCTGTTGACTCTATCCATGCCTCTCATTACCTGTATACCTCGATCAGGTCACCTCTCTTCTTCCTTCTCTCCAGAGTGATAAGTCCGAGCTTAGTCAACCTTTCTTCATAAGGCAAGCCCTCTAGTTCAGGCAGCAACCTTCTTTGCACCCTCTCCAAAGGTCTGTATCTTTCCTATAATAGGGTGACCAGAACTGGACACAATATTCCAAGTGTGGTCTCACCAGGGCTTTGTAGAGCTGTAGCAAAACCTTGCAGCTCTTAAATTCGATCCCCCTGTTAATCCCCCATATGCTTTCTCACAACCCTATCCACTTGGGTGGCAACTTTGAGGGATCTATATACTTGCACACCCAGATCCCTCTGATCCTCCGCACTGCCAAGAATCCTGCCTTTAATCCTATATTCAGCATCGAGTTCAACCTTCCAAACTGCATCACTTCACATTTATCCAGGTTGAACTCCATCTGCCATTTCTCAGCCCAGCTCTACATCCTGTCTATGTTGCGCTGCAGCCTGCAATACCCCTCGATACTATCAACGGCACCTCCAACCTTTGTGTCATCTGCAAATTTACTAACCCACCCCTCAACCTCCTCATCCAAGTCATTTATAAAAACTACAAAGAGCAGAGGCCCAAGAACAGAGCCCTGCGGGACCCCACTCAACACTGACCTCCAGGCAGAATACTTTCCATCTACATCCACTCTCTGCCTTCTCTTAGCCAACCAATTCTGAATCCAGACAGCCAAATCTCCCTGTATCCCATACCTCCTGACTTTATGAATGAGCCTACCATGGGGAACCCTATCACATGCCTTGCTGAAGTCCATATACATCACATCCACAGCTCAACCTTCATCGACCTGTCTTGTCACCTCCTCAAAGAGCTCAATAAGATTTGTGAGGCATGACCTGCCCCTCACAAAGCCATGCTGACTGCCTTTAATCACACTGTGCTTTTCCAAATAGTCATAAATCCTATCCCTCAGAATTCTTTCCGAAACTTTACTGACCACAGATGTAAGACTGACTGGTCTGTAACTGCCAGGGATTTCCCTATTCCTCTTCTTGAAAAGAGGAACAACATTTGCCTCCCTCCAATCCTCTGGTATGACTCCCGTGGAGAGTGAGGAGGCAAAGATCTTTGCCAGTGGCTTAGCAACCTCCTTTCTCGCTTCCTGGAGCAGCCTAGGATAAATCTGGTCTGGCCCTGGGGACTTATCAATCTTAATGTTTGCTAAAATTTCCAGCACATCAACTTCATCAATCTTGATCTGTTCAAGCTCATATCCCAGCTCCTCAAAGTTCTCATTTACAACAAGGTCCCTTTCCTTGGTGAAAACTGAAGGAAAAAACTCATTTAGGGCTTCCCCTATCTGCTCAGACTCCACGCACAAATTCCCTCCGCTATCCCTGATCGGCCCTACCTTCTCCCTGATCATTCTCTTATCCCTCATGTATGAGTAAAATGCCTTTGGGTTCTCCCTAATCCTTCCCACCAAGCCTTTTTTGTGCCCCCTCCTGACTCTCCTCAGTCCATTTCTGAGCTCCTTTCTAGCAAGCCTGTAATCCTCTAAAGCTGTGCCTGATCCTTGCTTCCTCCACCTTACTTAAGCTGCCGCCTTCTTTTGACGAGAAGTTCCTCTGTTCTCGCCATCCAAGGTTCCGTAATCTTACCCCTCCTTACCTGTCTCAGAGGAACAAATTTGTGCATAACCCGCAACAACTGCTCCTTAAGTAGTCTCCACATGTCTGCTGTGCCCTTTCTGTGGAACAATCTGTACTTCCCAACCGCTGTCTGGTAGCATCATAATTCCCTTTTCCCCAATTAAATATCTTCCCTTGGTAACTGCTTCTTTCCCTCTCCAAGGCCATGATAAATGTGAGGCAGTTGTGGTCACTGTCACTAAAGTGCTCTCCCACCGTGAGATCTGACACTTGTCCTGGCTCATTGCCGAGCACCAAATCCAAAATGTCCTCTCCCCTCGTCGGCCTGTCTACATACTGAGTAAGGAAACCCTCCTGAACACACCTGACAAAAACGGCTCCATCCAAACCATCTGCACTTAGAAGGTTCCAGTCAATATTGGGAAAGTTGAAGTCACCCATAACAACAACCCTGCTACATCTGCATTTTTCCAGAATCTGCCAGCCCATGAGTTCTTCAATCTCCCTCCTGCTATTAGGGGATCTGTAGAAACCTCCCCAATGCAGTGGCTACTCCCTTGTTGTTCCTAACTTCCACCCATACTGACTCAGTAGACAAACCTTCCTCAACAACCTCAACTTTAACCGGTCCCTTTGTTTCACCACGTGAGAAACCTTCCTGATAGATTCAATATATCCTGTCACTGTCCTGTCTGCAACTGCCCTCCTTTCAGATATGTAGCTCTGATTCCCACCCCCTGCCAAACTAGTTTAAACCTTCCTGAACCACACGAACAAATCTCCCACCCAGGACATTTGTGCCCCCCCAACCCCCCCCCCCAGTTCAGGTGCAACCTGTCCTTCATGTACAGGTCCCACTTTCCCCAGAAGGTATCCCAGTGGTCTAAGTATCTGAAGCCCTCCCTCCTGCACCAGCCTCGCAGCCACATGTTAAGCTGCATTCGCTGACTGTTCTTCATCTCACTATCTCGTGGCACCGGTAGCAAACCTGAGATCACTACTCTACTCGTCCTGCTCTTCAGCTTCCAACCTAACTCTCCGTAGTCACTTTTCAGATGCTTAATCCCTTTCCTGGCTATATCATTGGTGCCAATATATACCACGATTTCTGGCTGCTCACCCTCTCCCTTCAGAATCCTGCAAACCCGATCAGTGACATCCCGAACCTTGGCACCGGGGAGGCAATGTACCTACCTGGAGTCCCGTTCCTGATCACACAATCTCCTGTCAATCCGTCTAACTATTGAGTGCCCTACCACTAGCGCTTTTCTATTCTTCCCCCTTCCCTTCTGAGCCTCAGTGCCAGAGACCTGACAACTATGGCTTTAGGTGGGATTAGGATACTGAGCTCAAAGGTCAGCCATAATCATATAAAATGACAGCGCAGGCCCGAGGGATTCAATGGCATGCTATTGCCCCAGTCTTCTGTTTCTCTAGTGGGTACGTCCTCAGGTTGAAAAAGAAAATTTTCCTATACACACTTAACAAATTCATCTCCATCCAAGCTTATCAACAGTATGGCAGTTCCAGGCTATGTTAAGGCATTTAAAATCTCCTACCATCACAACCCTATTATTCTTACAGATAACTGAGATCTCCTTACAAATTTGCTTCTCGATTTCTGGCTGACTATTGGGAGGGCCGATAGTACAATCCCAATAATGTGATCATCCTTTTCCTGTTTCTCAGTTCCACTCAAATTACTTCATTGGATGTTCTCCCAGAAATATCCTCCCTACGTTATAGCTCACCAAAAACCCTACTGCTCCCCTTCCCCTTCTCTCTCTTCTCCCCCCCCCCCCCCCCCCCCCCCCCCCAAACTTCCTGTCCTTTCTACAGCATCTATATTCGAGAACACAAAGCTGCTAGTCCAGTTCATCCCTGAGCCATGGTTCTGTATTAGCTATGATATCCCAGTCCCATGTTCCCAACCATGCCCTGAGTTCATCTGCCTTATCTGTCAGGTGCTAGCAGAAAGTGAGGACTACAGTTGCTGGAGATCGGAGTCAAAAGGGGTGGTGGAAAAGCACAACAGGTCAGGGAGCAGGACAGCCAACACTTCATCAGGAATTCCTGATGAAATACTTTTGCCTGAAACATTGACTCTGCTGCTCCTCGGATGTTGCCTGACCTGCTGTGCTTTTCCAGCGCCAGTTTTTGATTTTGATCTGTAAGGCTTGTTGCATTGAAGTAAGTGTAGTTTAATTTGTCTGATGTAACTGGATTTCTTCTTCCTTGTGCCTGCCTTGAAAATGTAAGTTGCTCCCCTTTTATATTGGAGCAGCCTCACCTTGTGTCTTTTGTGACTATGTCTTTGGATCAAACTACGCCGCACACATGCTCACTCGCACCCCTCTGGAATATGCCCCCCCACAGGCCGGTATATTAGTCCTCTTCCAATGCAGGTGCAGCCTGTCCTTCATATACAGGTCACTACTACCCCAGAAGAGATCTCAATAATCCAAAATGATGAATCCTTGCCCCTTATACCAGCTCCTTAGCCACACATTTATGTGCTCTACCCTCCTATTTCTCCTCTCTCTCTAGCACATGGCACCGGGAGTAATCCAGATATTACTATTCTCGAGGACCGACCTTTTAAACCTCCTGCCTAACTTCCCATATTCTCTCTGCAGAACCTTGTCCCTTTCTCACCCGATGTTGCTGGCACCAACAGGTACAAGGGGTGGCACGGTGGCTCAGTGGTTAGCACTGCTGCCTCACAGCGCCAGGGACCCAGGTTCTATTCCTGTCTCAGGCAACCATCTGTGTGGAGATTGCACATTCTCCCTGTGTCTGTGTGGGTTTCCTCTGGGTGCTCCAGTTTCCTCCCACAGTCCAAAGATGTGCAGGCCAGGTGAATTGGCCATGCTAAATTGCCCATAGTGTTAGGTGTGTTAGTCAGAGGGAAATGGGTCAGACCCTCACCTGCCCCCTCTCTGCCCACTCCAACTTGTCAATGTCCTTGAAGTTCCACACTGTCCACCTCACAGTTTACAATTTTTACACACTTCGTGCCATTTGCAAACTCTGAAATCGTGCCCCATGCACCAAGATCCAGATTACTGGGGAGCAGAGCAACGACAGCCAGGTCTGTCACTCAGACTGGCTCCACTATAAAGGTATATCATGCTCCAAGCAATCGATTATGATAGAGGACACTCTAGTCTGGGGCACAGACAGACATTTCTGCAGCTGACAGGATGGTGTGATGCTTTCCTGGTGCTAGGGTCAAGGATGTCTCAGAGAAGGTGCAGAATATTCTCAAAGGTATTAGATTAGATTAGATTCCCTACAGTGTGGAAACAGGCCCTTCGGTCCACAAGTCCACACCGACCCTCCAAAGGATAACCCACCCAGACTATGGGCAATTTAGCATGGCCAATTCACCTGACCTGCACATCTTTGGATTGTGAGAGGAAACTGGAGTATCCAGAGGAAACCCACGCAGACACGGGGAGAATGTACAAACTCCACACAGTCAGTCACCTGAGGCAGCAAT
The DNA here is from genome assembly GCF_037043375.1 of Chiloscyllium plagiosum. Classification (NCBI taxonomy): domain Eukaryota; kingdom Metazoa; phylum Chordata; class Chondrichthyes; order Orectolobiformes; family Hemiscylliidae; genus Chiloscyllium; species Chiloscyllium plagiosum. Next base: position 61,722,644 of record NW_028270163.1, on the reverse strand, counting down.
CAAACCTGGGTCCCTGGTGCTGTGTGGCAGCAGCAGCGCTAACCACTGAGCCACCGTGCCATCCAAATTGATAGGGAGAGACTGTCCCCACTCATACAAGAAACAAGCGGGCATAGATTTAAAGTAATGAGAAATGGGCTGACTAGTGGAAAGTAACATTACCTGGCATTTGTGTGGCACGAATGACCTTCACCAATAACAGACAATCTAACCACTGCCCCTTGACATTCAATTATGTTACCATCACTGAATCCCACACTATCAACGTCATGGGGGTTACCATTGACCAGAAACTCAACTGGATGTGCCACCAAAACACAATGGCAACAAGAGTTGGTCAGAGTCTTGGAATACTGTGGCAAGTAACTCCCCAAAGCTTATCCACCATCTCCAAGGCATAAGTCAGGAGTGGGGGCAGCTCCAACAACACTCAAGAAGCTTGACACCATCCAGGATAAAGCAGTGCCCACTTGATTGGCACCACATCCACAAACATTCAATCCCTGCTCCACCGATGCTCAGCAACAGCAGTGTATACTATCTACAAGGTATACTGCAGAAATTCACCAAAGATCCTCAGACAGCATCTTTCAAACCCATGACCACTTTCATCTAGAAGGACAAGGGCATCCGATACATGGGAACAGCACCCCCTGCAAGATCACCTCCGAGCCCCTCACTTCCTGATGAAGGGCATATGCCCGAAACGTTGATTCTCCTTGAATGCTGTCTGACTTGCTGTGTTTTTCCAGCACCACACTCTCGACTCTGATCTCCAGCATCTGCAGTCCTCACTTTCTCCAGGCTCCTCACTATCCTGGAAATATATTGTTATTCCTTCGCTGTCATTGGGTCAAAATCCTGGAAGTCCCTCCCAAAGAGCTTTGTGGGTCAACCTACAGTAGGATTACAGCGTTGGAGGAAGGTAGCTCACTCCCACCTTCTCAAAAGGAAACTAGGGACAGGCAATAAATGCTGGGCCCAGCCAGTAACACATCCCACAAGTGGATAAAAAGAATGTGCAAAAGAAGCAAGGATGAAGTGACAAAAAACTTTCTCACCCAGCGGGTAGTTAGGGTCGAGAATGTATTCTCTGGTAATCGGGTAGAGGCACATTCAATTGAGACATTCAAGAGGAGACTGAATTTTTTTTAGATAAAGATGGTGTACTGGGAAATGGGAAAAAGGCAGGAAATTGCTAACTGATAGTGGTACAATGGGTCAAATGGCTGCCTCCAACACTGTAACAATTTTGTGGATCATTAAGTATATTCAAGGCTGAGATACTGATTTTATTTTTAATAAGGGAACTGAAGGTTAGGGAAAATGCAGCAAAGTGGAGTTGAGGATTGTCAGATGAGTCATGATCTCATTGAATGGCAGAGCAGACTCGATGGGCTGAATGGCCAACTTTGCTATGGCTCATCGTATTATTCACTTTGGAAGAACAGAAAAGCAGAATTGTTTAACGTTATAAATGTTGATATTCAGAGACACATGTGGAACAAAAAAAAAACAAAAATATCAGGCAGTTAGAAAGGCCAATACGTTGTCCTTTACTACATGGAGATTGGAGTGTAGGAATAAAGAAATCGTGCTTTAATTATTCAGGGTTTTTGATGAGACCACATTATGTGCAGATTTGGAGTCCTTATTTGAAGAAAGATGTATTCAGATCAGAGGCAGGACAGTTCAGTAAATTGGAAAGAGTGGGTTTTCCCATAATAATAGGCTGAGTAAATTGGGTCTAGATTTTCTGGAGTTTAGGGAATGAGAGGCAGTCTGATTGAGACATACAAGATTCAGGGGCTTAATGTGACCATCACTGGTCGCGGGGAATCTGAAACAGCTTTGGGATAATGGTCCAATCATTTAGGATTGAGATGAGCACAATTTACTTTGAGGAGTAGATACATCTCTGGAATTCTGGACCTGAGAGGTTTGTAGGTGCTTCGTTGTTAGATACAATTATCCCAGCCTTATATAAATCTAAGCTGTCTCAGAAATAGGAGGAGTTGAAGCCCAAGATCAGCCATGATCATATCGAATGCTGGAACAGGCTTGGTGGGCTGAATGGTCATGTCTCTTGCTCTTATGCCCAAAATAGATGAATGCAACTTTTCAGGGTTACAAACCTGGAAAATATTAAATGGGGAGAGGTGAGGTTATGAAGGGATTTGAAACAGGAAAGCAACGGCTGAAGACAAGGCGGATATCAAGAAGCAATAGGTAGTGAAGGTGAATAGACTGAAGGGTGTGGGTGAAGAGAGTCTTGGGGCATCAGATACAGGATTGTCTGAAAGTGCACAGGGCAATGAATCTGTGCATTGGACAAGAACTTGTTAAAGCACAGCAAATGACTGGAGGCAGCTCAGTGCCATTATAGAAAGGAGAGTGTGGATTCGCCTGGATAGAAACTACAGTTGCTAGTTCAGGACTGAGAGATATTGGAAGTTTTCCACTGGAGCAGAAAAGGAAAATAGAAGATTTTTCTCTCTTTGTCTATCTCTCTCTCTCACTCAATCCAGGGCAGGAGATGTGGGTGAAGAAGCTGAAATGGCCAGGTCTTCCTACATTCACCAGTCTGCGCTGGAAACCTGTGTACACTCCATCAAAGCTCTCGGATACTGCTGCATTCTATAAGCAGCATCAGAACTTTGCCTTCTTCTGGATCCTGAAAGCTGGTCACATGGTGAGTGATTTGTTAACTTCCTGACAGTCTGGGATACCACTTTAATGTTTCAGAATGTAGTTAAGGGGTAAAGAGGTTTGGGAGCTAAAAGGAAAATGTCATCTTGCATTTATTTAGTCTCTTCCATGACCACAGGGATGTCCCAAAGTACTTTACAGCCAAAGAAATATTGTTCTTTAGGTGCTGTAACGTAGGAAACCTGGCAGCCAAACTGTGTACAGCAGGATTCCACTGACAGAAATGTCCTCATAACCAGATTCTCTGTTTTGGTGATGTTTGTGGAAGGGAAGTATTAGCCTTTGATCATGCCTTCAGCTCCCCGGACCCTAATCCCTGGAACTCCTTTGCTCTTTAAGAACCTTATCAGAGGTTCTCCTTCATTCTTCTGAAAGGCAGTACCTTTTGAAAATGAAGCAGTGCCTCAGTACTGTACTGAAGCCTTGGCCTAGATATTTATACTTCTGGCATGGATCTTGAACCCACAAGCCTGCTCCTCGAGGGGTTGATGGGATAGTGCTCATGGAGGATAAACGCCAACACAGACTGATGGTATTGGCCACCTGTTTCGTAGTATTTCTGCAAGTCTGTTGTCTCTTCTATGTCTGTGTATTATAGATTCAGTAAAAACCCTCTTTACAGGCTAAAGGTTTTTGGTCCGTTTTAATGCGTGCTTTCCATAATCTAGGGAAGAACACAATGATTACAACCACTGTGTTTGCAACAACTTCCTTTGTGACCCTGATCCTTATTCTCTAATGGCTATGATTGTTTTAGTTTCTGCTTTACCTCTTGATTTTCAAGTTTTTTGTCTTCTGCAGAGGATAAAAATACAAAATTCTTGTTCAACACTTCTGCCATTTAAAAAAACGTTAGGGGATGTAGGTGCTACTGACTGGGTCAGATTTATTTCCTGTCCCTCATTGGTTTTGTGGTGGGGCTGAGCTGCCTTCTTGAACCACTGCAGTCCATGTGCTGTGGGTTAACCCACAATGCCATTAGGGGGGCATTCCAGGATTTTGACTCAGCAACATTAAGAAATGGCAATATATTTCCAGTTCAGGATGGTAAGTGACTTAGAAGGGCACTTTACAGGGGGTGGTGTTCCCATGTGTCTGCTGCCCTTGTCCTTCTAGGTGGAAGTAGTTGTGGGTTTGGAAGGTGCTGTCTGAGGATCTTTGGTGAATTTCTGCAGGGCATCTTGTAGATAGTACACACTGCTGTTACTGAGCGTTGGTGATGGACGGAGTGGATGTGATGACAATCAAGAGGGCTCCTTTGTCCTGGATGTTGTCAAGCTTCTTGAGCGTTGTTGAAGCACTCGTCTTGACGTTTCCTGGTTTTCCATTATTATTTCTCCAAGCTCCACCTCTAAGGGACTAATGCTCACTTTATTTACTCTATTCCTTTTTAAAAAACTCTTACTATGTTATATTTCTAGCTAGCTGTCTCTTAAACTGCATTTTAGAGACATTCTTTGTTGGTTGAGAATCTGTTCAGTACTCTGATCTACCACTTTTTCAATCTTCCTTAGCTAGTTACAGATGATGCTTTCTTCCCTGACTGTCTCTTTTTTTAATGGAATATATCTTTGTCCTGGGTAATGAAATGTGTTCTTGAATGACTGCCACTACTCTCCATTATCCTACTTTTAAGTTGCTTTCCTAGTTCAGATTACCAATTCTGTCTTCATTGCCTTTTAGCTTTAGATCCACCCTTCTCCCATTGAAACAGAATGTAAAATGCTCCCATGTTATGATCACTATTGCTTGGAGACTCTGTTACAATAGCATAATTAATGTCTCTTTGCATGGAGCTAGATCTAAAATAGCCTGCTTCCTAGTTGGTATTTTGAAATAGCAGTCATGTAGCAGAAATGCCACTGGACTGGTAAACCATAGCCCCCTTGCCAATGCTATGGGAACATGGGTTTGAATCTACCATGGCAGATGGTGAAATTTGAATTCAATAAAATTTGGAATTAAAGAACTAGACTAATAGTGACCATATAATCACCATTTTTGCTGAAAAAAGAAGCCATCTGGTTTGCTCAAAGGAAATCCTTGTGTGGTCTTGTTTTACATGGTGATCCAGACCCAGAGCAGTGTGGTTCTGTGTTGGAAAAGGCTGAAGATAACAGGCACTGATAAGACGCCTGTCAATGGGCTGCTATGTGAGTGGAATTACGCTGAGTCAGTGAGGTTTGCTAAGAGTTAGAAATGAAAGTGCCAGCAGTTCCTGTTTTCCATCAGATAAGGTATACATTGGTCATGTGCATACAGAATTCCAAGTAATACACACACTTGGCACAGAGACTTGTGTATAAAAAGCCTGAAGAAATTCCTTTGTTCAACAACATTACGAAGACTAACGTTGTAAGAAGGTACCCTATGTCAGGAGGCATGGTGGTAGGGTGAGGGTTGGGGTTCTTGAGCAGAGCTTTCAGTTAGCCAGCTGTGAATTGTCCTGGGTAATAACATTTGGGTTTAGTTATAGAATTCAGATTAGTGAAAGACAGACAGTAATTGAGGTGTCTTAATAAATGAATTGTGGTTTCGTAGAACTCTGAGTGTCTCCGCGGTATCTTCATCAATGTACTAAGTGTTGTGTCTCAGATGGGCAACGTCGGAAATGGCTGAGCAAGCCACTCAGATGGGCAACAAATGTTAGCCTTTGCCAGTGATGCCCACATCTCATTAAAGAATAAAACAATCCTTACTCTTGGGAACTAATGCTTCTCCTTCATTCAGTCTCTGGAGATTAAAATTCCCCACGATTATTGTAGTACCTTTCTTGCAACCTCAATTATTGTTTTCCTTGTGTACTCTGTCTTACCCCAGCCATTGTTATCTATTAAACTACTCCCAAAAGCAACCTTTGCCTTTGATTGATGTGCAATTGTGCTCATGACTGTTATTTCTTTGTTTTCAGATTCCATCTGACCAGGGAGAGATGGCACTGAAATTATTATGGATGGTGACAGGACAGGAGTAGCTGTAAAAATGCTGTTCAAATCCATGATTAGTTTGTGGTGTCACCCGAGATTTGGGGCTGGAGTTACTCAGGGAGACAAGCCATTCTGTGAAGAATGACCCAGACAATGGCACCTGGTTAAACCTAATATTGTTGCTCCTGGTGCAGAGTAGGGATGTACTCAAATGTCAGAATCATCTTTTCTTGATTAAAATGAACTCTGATAGCTTCCTGTGACTGCCTGTCTGTTTTATCCATAGGTGTGCATGGAACAACGCTCCATTCTGTCCCTAGCCATAAGAAATAGGAGCAGGAAGAGGTCATTTGGCCCCTTGAGCCTGATCCACCATTCAATAGGATCATGGCTGATCAAACATTCCTCATGACCACTTTCCTTCCTTAATACTGTAATCCCTGATTGCTAGACTGAGCAAGAATCTATCTGTCTCAGCCTTAAATATACACAAGGATTATAGAGCCATAGTTCTCTGTAACAAGGAGTTCCAAACGCGCACAACCCTCTGAGCAAAGAAATTCCTCCTCATCTATTTTTATTAAAAACTGACATCCCTTTATTCTGAGACTATGCCCTCTAGACTCTCCCATGAGGGGAAGCGTCCTCTGTGTTTACCCTGTCAGGCCCCTTTAAGAATTCTATAGTTCTCCATGAGCTCACTTCTCATTCCTCTAACCTCGAGGTAGCAGAGTCCCAACCTGTTTGGCCTTTGCTTTTAAGACAATCCCTCCGTACCAGGGATTAACTCAGTGAATCATCATCTCTGAACTGCCTCCAATGAAATGACATTTTTCCTTAAATATGAGAATCAACACTGTTCACATTACTCCAGATGTGGCCTCCCCAGCACCTTGTACCGTGGGTGACATGATGGCACAGTGATTAGCACTGCTGCCTCACAGCACCAGAGACCTGAGTTCGTTTCCCGCCTCAGGTGACACACTGTGTAGAGTTTGCACGTTCTCCCTGTGTCTGCTCCGGTTTCCTCCCACAGTCCAAAAATGTGCAGGTTAGGTGAATTGGCCATGCTAAATTGTCCGTAATGTTAGGTGGTGGTAAATGTAGGGGAGGGGGTCTGGGTGGGTTGCGCTTCGGCGGGTCGGTGTGGGCTTGTTGGGCTGAAGGGCATGTTTCCACACTCTACGTAATCTAATCTAATCTTATATAGTTGCAGTAGGACTTTCCTACTCTTATTCATCAATCCCCTTGAAATAAGGGCCAACATTCCTGATTACCTGCTGCCCCTGTGTGCTAGCTTTGTGTTTCATGCACAGGTCCCTCCAAGTTCCCTTTGTGCTGCAGCTGTCTGCAGTTTCTTTCCATTTTAAATAATATTCAGTTCTTTTGTTCTACCTTCTAAAATGAACAATCCAATTTCCCTCATTATATTTCATTTGCTGACTTACTGTCCCCTTACTCAACCTATCAATCTTTCTAATCTATTTGTATTTAACTGCAACTTACCTTTCCATCTACTTTTGTGTTATCTACAAATTTGGCTACAGTACATTCACTTGCTCCCTCCAAGTTATGAATATCTATTGTAAATTTTTTATGGTCCCCAGCACTAATCTGAGGAACCCACTGGTTCCAAGTTGCCAACCTGAAGAAGGAATCCAATGCTGTTTTCTGAGTATGAACCAAATCTCTAACCACACCGATAAACAACCTCCAACACCATGGGCTCTTATGACATCGCCTTTTGTGAGGTACCTTTTTGAATTCCTACTGGAAGTCCAAATACGATACATCTTAACCACTCTGGGTAAGACTTTCTCAAACTCTTAACATGATTTCCCTTTCATGAAGCTGTGCTGCCTCTGCTTGATTAGATAATGATTTTCCAAACCTTCTGCTATTACTTCCTTAATTAATTGTTTCCAACAGTTTTTCAACAAACGATGTTAAGCTATAAAAGGCTACAGTTACCTGTATTTTGCCTCCCTCCCATTCTGAATAGGGGTGACACAATGGCAGTCTTCCAGTCCTCCAGAATCCAAGGGTTTTGGAAAAAATGAATTAATACATCCATTCATCTTCAGGGTTAGTGGGACATATGGTCAACATTTTCTCGAAATAATCAATCAACAAGTAATGTTGATGAGTCTCTGGATTAGTGGTGCTGGAAGAGCACAGCAGTTCAGGCAGCCTCGGATGCTGCCTGAACTGCTGTGCTCTTCCAGCACCACTAATCCAGAATCTGGTTTCCAGCATCTGCAGTCATTGTTTTGACAATGTTGATGAGACACCAACCAAGGCATGTTAAAGCAACAGGCTTTAACCTATACCCCATCTTCCCAATCTCTCAGCTAAACAGGTTCAACAGAAAGTGTCAGGTCTCACTGGGTTGGCACATTGGAAATCAAACCTGGTATTGCAAAATGTTGTTCTTAAGAATGCAAAATTCTCCAATCTACCTGTCAGGTAGACCCAGGTTTCTGTACTTAATGAATTAATATTTATTACAAATAAATAGATTCTATCCACAGGTAACTAAGAACAGTTACCATACAACTACCAGTTACAATTTTATCCCCTTTTTTGAAAATACAGACATACGGACAGATCAAAAACATTGGTGTTATGCGTGAAGGGAAGAAAATACTGGTGAACAAGTCAATTTCACTAGTCCTCAGGATTTAATGAGTGTTCCTTTTGTTTCCAGAGTCCTCCAGTTCTTTAATCTCTTCCTTCAGCTTCTTCCACATCTTTATAGGAGGCACCGAGTGACTGGTCCACAAATGATAAAACCTCTAATTTATTGGTTAAAAGGAACAGCTTTTGATGAAACAACTGGTTTTCATCAGGTTTCAGATATTTTACAAGAGATAAACTGTTTCCGCTTCAGAACAGAAGCTAATGCCGGTATCATTCTGAGAGGCCTAGATAGAGTGGATGTGGGGAAGATGTTTCCACTAGTAGGACAGCTTAAGAGCTAATGCCTTAATTCCAACCCCCTTCTCTGATGGTCTTAATATAACCAAGCCAAAATGGCTGCTATGTTAACTTTGAATTATTGTTCCACAAAACAAATTATGCTGGAATTTATTCTATCATTCTTGTCTCCTGTTCTTTCAGAAGTTTTGAATTCTCATCCCTTTAAAAAAAATCCATTGCATTGTCCAAAGGTTAATGGAATTTTAAATGTCTCCCTGCTTAATTGTTGAGATATCATATCCCTCTATCTGCTTTTTTTTGGTTAAAGTGAATAAGTGACTTCTAGGTGCCTTTTATAAGATTGTGATCATTTGAAAAAGACATGTTAATGATAGTTAGGCAGTTGTGATAGTGAAAATGGTCAGTATTTTTCACTAATGATTGATGCCACTGCAGTTGTATCATATGGAGCAAAGTAAAGTTAGTCTTGAAATATTGAACAAATAGTTCTAGTGAGTGTGAATACGGAATGGTTTTATTCATTTATTGACGACGGTGGGAAGACTGACAAGGCTACAAACCTAAAATTGCTGGGTGACAATGACATTCTGTTTGTACCTGATGTTGGCCAGGGCTATGAGAGGGTCCTTACAACAGCATTTAGGGTCATCTCCAGAGGAAACTTCATTCCTGCAGCTTCTCCTCTCATTGTGTCTGTGTAATGCCCAGTCTGCTCCTTTTTGCAGAGATTGACATTTTTGGGATGATGCAAACTGTCTATGTTATCTGCTCTCATAGTCCAAAAAGATGGGAGATTGTAGAGGACTGCATTGGCCAGATATCTCCTTGTAGTTCACCAGAGACCCAATGGACAGTCAGTGTATGATGACTTTACTCAGCAGTGACCAGGCATTTCATGTCACTCTGAAAGAAATCTCAAAGTTGGAGAATCTGACAGCTAAGCCCAAGATGGAATTGACCTGGGCTGTCAATTTGATTCATCTTTCCAATGTATTTTGATGCTAGTCTGCTGGTTTAAGGTGTTCGAAGCAATAGATCAGTGGAACTGGGTGACAGACGCAATACCACCACAGGCATTGCAGATAGGAATGTGCAGGTACGACTGGTTCTGTTAACGATTTTGAGGAATTAGTGATTTTCAAGTTATAGTGAAAAGTAATTACCATTTGGAAGGACAATGACCAATTCTGCCAGAAATTCAACATAGGACAAGAAATCATATTTTTTTTTGACAGAAGTAGGCCAAACACTGAAGCTGTAGTTCCACAAATTATGTTCAAGGAGCAGTATTTTAGAAAGTCTGCGAAGGCATGAATCAGCAGTTACAAGTCAACATTTCAGAGGAACAGGTACTTTGATTCTACCTTAATAAAACTGATGAAATAATTATAAATGACTGCAATAAATCTGCTTCAGAGTAGAGGGATGGTGTATCAGCAGTAACATTATTGTTTTATAATTCAAGATTTTAAATAAATTTATGGAGCAAATGGATAGATTTTTATTAATGGGTTAAAGGGTTATTGAAAGCATAAGCCATAAGTGTACTGATTGGTGGAGCTGGTTTAAGGGGTTGAATTTACCTCTCCGCAGTAATTTTGGATTTACCTAACAATGATTCAGAGTAAGTCACAGTAATGAGTCATATTCTCCACCTTGCCTTACAAAACTACCATCTGACATTCAGGAATTCATTTCCCGACACATACATTGTGTAGTTTTTGGGTAATGCCAGTAATTGGCCCTTTAGTAAGATCAAGCTTATTACAAATCATCTGAGGAGTTCCATGAGCCAAGAAATTGAGTTAGTTTTTAAAATATTCCACATTGAGAATGAATCGGCAAGAAATGTGAATTTTGGTGCTAACCAATTTGTTTGCTGCCATGTGTACTGAAGGAGATAATGGTTGAGTTTGATTTATTGTTGTCACATGTACTGAGCGACAGTGGAAAGTGTTGTTTTGCATGCTACACAAACAGATCAAAACTCTGAAGGTGTCACACAGTGAGTTCTACACCAGCCTTGGTGAGGAGCTGAGGTATTCAATTCTAGATTAGAGTGGTGCTAGAAAAACACAGCAGTTCAGGCAGCATCCGAGGAGCCGGAAAATCGACGTTTCGGGCAAAAGCCCTTCATCAGGATTTGTAATGAAGGGCTTTTGCCCGAAACGTCGATTTTCCTGCTCCTCAGATGCTGCCTGACCTACTGTGCTTTTCCAGCACCACTCTAATCTAAACTCTGGTTTCCAGCATCTGCAGTCCTTGTTTTTACCTAGCTGAGGTACTCTATACAGCTCCAAAGATTGTTGTTTTTATGTCTGATTAGAATGTAGTTGTACTTAATGCTATGTAGTACTTAAGGCAACCTGTTTAGTAACAATGGTGCTCCTTTTGTAAACACTGAATAGTGGGCTATCTTTCATCATTGTATCGATCCTAGATAAAGGGGGTTGGGTGGCAGCAAGTTATCTCAAACAATTCTTGCTCTGTAATAAAACAAAGAACTACAAGTGGTGGAAATCTGAAACAAAAACAGAAATTGCTGGTGAAACTCAGCAGGTTTGGCAGTATCTGTGGGAAGAAAGCCCACATTTCAAGTCTAGTGATTCTTCATCATGACACCATAAGACATAAGATCAGAAATTAGGCCATTCAATCACTGACAAGTATCTCAACCCCATTCTCCTGCTTTCACCCTGTAACCTTTGATCCCCTTTACTCAAGAACCTATCTATCACCATCTTAAATATACTCAATGACCTGCTGTGGCAATGAACACCATAGATTCCCCACTCTGACTGAAGAAGTTTCTCCTTACCTCTATTCTAAAAGGGCTTCCCTTTTACTCTAAGGCTGTGCCCTCGGATCCTAGTCTCTCCTACCAATGGAAACTTTTTCCCAACATCTACTCTGTCCAGGCCATTCTGTACATTTCAATTAGATTTCCCCCTCATCCTTCTAAACTCCATCGAGTAAAAACCCGTAGTCCTCAAGAGAACCTCGTATGTTAAGCTTTTCATTCCTGGGACCACTCTCGTGAACCTCCTCTGAACACACTCAAAGGCCAGTACATCCTCCTTGAGATATGGGGCCCAAAGCTGCACACAATACTCCAAATGTGGTCTGACCAGAGCCCCAGAAGTACATCCTCACTTTTATATTCAAGTCCTCTCAAAATAAATGCCATCATTGCATTTTTTGGAGACGCTGGTGTTAGACTGGGGTATACAAAGTTAAAAATCACACAACACCAGGTTACAGTCCTTATTTCGAAGCACTAGCTTTCGGAGTGCTGCTCCTTCATCGGGTGATTGTGGAGAATAAGATTGTAAGACAGAATTTATAGCAAAGGTTAACAGTGTGATGTAACTGAAATCATACATTGAAAAAGACCCGGATTGTTTGTTAAGTTTCTTATCTTTTAGAATGACCACATTGGTTTCCGTTCATTCATATGTAAATCGCAAAATCTTTTTTAAAAGTTCCATTCTCAAGTGCACTTTAATAATTGGTGTCATGTCAGCCCAGAGAACGTGTTGCAGGAACTAACTCCATGTGACGCTGTCTGTCCCACAATAGTCAGACTGATTCTAATCTAAAAAACTGATTTACAGAATCTTACACTGATTCATGCAGTTTTTGAGCAAAGTAAAATGTAATTCTGCAAGTACAAATTCACCCCCCAAACTTCTATATATGTGTTGGGGGGAGGGAGGAGGGCTATGAGTGTCTGTGAGAAGGTGTGTGCATGTGTGAGAGTGTAAAGGGGTTTAGGTCTGTGAGAGGGTGTGTGGGGGAGTGTGTGGGTGTGTATGAGAGAGGGTCTGAGTATGCGTGTGTATGAGTGTCTGTATGTGCGTATAGTGCAATGGGGTCACCTGTAGTGTGACATGAACCCAAGGTCCCGGTTGAGGCCATCCCCATGGGTACCGAATTTGGCTATCAGCCTCTGCTCGGACACTCTTCATTGCTGCCTGTCCCGAAGTCCGCCTTGGAGGATGGTCACCTGAAGGTCAGAGGTCGAATGTCCCAGACCGCTGAAGTGTTCGCCGACTGGGAGGGAACCCTCCTGTCTGGTGATTGTTGTGCAGTGTCCATTTATCTGTTGCCGTAGCCTCTGCTTGGTCTCACCAATGTACCATGCCTCAGGGCATCCTTGCATATGAGTTAGACGTTTGCTGAGTCACATGAGTACCTGCCACGTACATGGTGGGAGGTGTCCCCACGTGTAATGGTGGTATCCGTGTCGGCATTCTGACACGTCTTGCACTGTCTACCATGACAAGGTTGTATGGTATTGTCCTGAAAGCCGGGCAGTTTGCTACAAATAATGATCTGTTTGAGATTTTGTGGCCACTCCTCAGCCCATTGGCCCATCTGGTCCAGATCTTGTTGTAATCTGAGGTAACCCTCTTCGCTGTCCACTACACCTCCAAGTTTGGTGTCATCAGCAAACTTACTAACCATACCTCTTATGCCAACATCCAAATCATTTATATAAATGATGAAAAGTAGTGGACCCAGCACCGATCCATGTGGCACTCCACTGGTCACAGGCCTCCAGTTTGAAAAACAACCCTCCGCCACCACCCTCTGTCTTCTACCTTTGAGCCAGTTCTGTATCCAAATGGTGAGTTCTCCCTGTATTCCAAGAGATCTAACCTTGCTAATCAGTCTCCCATGGGGAATCTTGTCGAACTCCTTAATGAAGTCCACGTAGATCAGATCTATCGCTCTGCCCTCATCAATCCTCTTTGTACTTCCTCAAAAAAACTCAGTCAAGTTTGTGAGACATGATTTCCCACGCACAAAGTCATGCTGACTATCCTTAATCAGTCCCTGCCTTTCCAACTACATGTAGATCCTGTCCCTCAGGATTCTCTCCAACAACTTGCCCACCACCGACGTCAGGCTCACCGGTCTATAGTTCCCTGGCCTGTCTTTACCGCCCTTCTTAAACAGTGGCACCACGTTTGCCAACCTCCAGTCTTCCGGCACCTCCCCTGTGACTATCGATGATACAAATATCTCAGCAAGGGGCCCAGTAATCACTTTCCTACCTTCCCACAGAGTTCTAGGGTACACCTGATCAGGTCCTGAGGATTTATCCACTTTTATGCGTTTCAAGACATCCAGCACCACCTACTCTGTGATATGGATATTTTTCAAGATGTCACCATCTATTTCCCTGCATTCCATATCTTCCATGTCCTTTTTCACAGTAAATACTGATGCAAAATACTCGTTTAGTATCTCCCCCATTTTCTGTGGCTCCACACAAAGGCCACCTTACTGATCTTTGAGGGTCCCTATTCTCTCCCTAGTTACCCTTTTGTCCTTAATGCATTTGTAAAAATCCTTTGGATTCTCCTTAACTCTATTTGGCAAAGCTATCTCATGTCCCCTTTTTGCCCTCCTGATTTTTCTCGTAAGAATACTCTTACTGCCTTTATGCTCTTCTAGGGATTCACGCGATCTATCCTGTCTATACCTGACATATGCTTCCTTCTGTTTCTTAACCAAACCCTCAATTTCTTTATTAATCCACCATTCCCTATACCTAATGCTTTTCCTTTCACCCTGACAGGAATATACTTTCTCTGGACTCTCGTTATCTCATTTCTGAAGGCTTCCCATTTTCCAGCTGTCCCTTTACCTCCGAACATCTGTCCCCAGTCAGCTTTTGAAAGTTCTTGCCTAATACCATCAAAATTGGCCTTCCTCTAATTTTGAACTTCAACTTTTAGATCTGGTCTATCCTTTTCCATCACTATTTTAAAACTAATAGAATTATGGTCGCTGGCCCCAAAGTGCTCCCCCACTGACACCTCAGTTACCCAAGAGTAGGTCAAGTTTTGCACCTTCTCTAGTAGGTACATCCACATACTGAATCAGAAAACTTTCTTCTACACACTTAACAAATTCCTCTCCATCTAAACCCTTAACACTATGGCAGTCCCAGTCTATGTTTGGAAAGTTAAAATCCCCTACCATAACCACCCTATTATTCTTACAGATAACTGAGATCTCCTTACAAATTTGTTTCTCAATTTCCCTCTATTAGGGGGTCTTTAATACAATCCCAATAAGGTGATCATCCCTTTCTTATTTCTCAGTTCCACCCAAATAACTTCCCTCGATGTATTTCTGGGAATATCCTCTCAGCACAGCTGTAATGCTATCCCTTATCAAAAACACCACTCCCCCTCCTCTCTTGCCTCCCTTTCTGTCCTTCCTGTAGCATTTGTATCCTGGAACACTAAACTGCCAGTCCTGTCCATCCCTGAGCCATGTTTCTGTAATTGCTATGATATCCCAGTCCTATGTTCCTAACCATGCCCTGAGTTCGTCTGCCTTCCCTGTTAGGCCCCTTGCTTTGAAATAAATGCAGTTTATCAGTACTGCCTTGTTCTCAGCTTTGTCCCTGCCTGCCCTGACTGTTTGACTCGCTTCTGTTCCCAACTGTACCAGTCTCGAATTGATCTCTTTCCTCACTATCTCCCTGGGTGTTCCCCCCCCCCCCCCCCACCTTACTAGTTTAAATCCTCCTGAGCAGCTCTAGCAAATTTCCCTGTCAGTATATTAGTCCCCTTCCAATTTAGGTGCAATCTGTCCTTCTTGTACAGGTCACTTCTACCCCAAAAGAGATTCCAATGATCCAAAAATGTGAATCCTCCTCCTATACACCAGCTCCTCAGCCATGCAGTCATCTGCTCTATCTTCCTATTCCTACTCTCATTAGCTTGTAGCACCGGAAGTAATCTAGATATTACTACTCTTGAGTACCTCCTTTTTAAATTTCTGCCTAACTCCCTGTAAGCTCCCTTCAGAATCTTCACCTTTTCCCTTCCTATATCGTTGGTTCCAATGTGAACAATGACCTCATGCTGGCTCCTCTCCCCCGTGAGAACATTCTGCACCCTCTCTGAGACATCCTTGATCCTGGCACCAGGGAAACAACACACCATTCTGATTTTTCGCTGCTGGCCACAGAAATGTCTGTCTGTACCTTGGACTAGAGAGTCCCCTGACACAATTATCTGTTGGAACCCGACGTACCCCTCATTACATTAGAGCCAACCAGAAACCAATACCAACAACTTGGCTGTTTGTGCTACATTCCCCTGAGAATCCATCACCCCCTACATTTTCCAAAACAGCATACCTGTTTGAAATGGGGATAACCACAGAAGACTCCTGCACTACCTGCCTACCTCTCTTAGCTTTCCTGTGACAGAATCTGAGACTTTCCCCCCCTTTCCTATAACTGCCATCCATCACATCCCCTTGCTTTTGTAAATTCCTCATTGCCTCTAACTGCCTCTCCAACTGATCCATTTGACCTGATTGAATTCGCAACCAATGGCATTTATTGCAGATATAATACTCAGTTATCAGTAAACTCTCCCTAAACTCCCACATCCGACAAGAAGAGCATATCACTCTACTAAGGGCCATTTTTGCTTCTTTCAATCTGCAGATGCAGAAAATAGCTCTGTCTCATCCCCTACAAAACGCTGCTCCAGGTTAAATTAATACATATGGCTTATATTTTAAGTTTAATCAAGAGAGATAGCTCAATAATACATATAATCAAGAAAGAACCCACTCTACTCACTAGTGCAGACTTATTTATCAGTTTCTGTGCTGTGACCACTCCCAAACAGGTTCCTCCAAGATCAGTTGTGAATTTCACTGTTTGTTTATTTTCCCAGACGCACTCCGATGTCCAGCGATACATAAATTCAAACAGCAAAGGCAGTAACTGCTAACTCTGCCAGTTCACAATGTGGGTTTCTTTCTTTCTCTCTCTCTCTCTATCCTGCACTGTCCTCACCATGTGCTTCCTTTGTCTGTTCCTCTCCCTTGCTGTTGTTTTGACTTTTTTATCTCCAAAGTTCCAAAACAATGCAACAGCATATAAAACAGTAATTGCTGCTCCTGGAATTCAAGGAAATCACCTCCAACACCTAAAATACCTCAAAAAAAGGAGCAGCTCTTACAGCCAGAAAGTTTTCCCATCCTCCAACTTGGATTACCCAAAACCAAAGCCATTCTTACTGTTGATTGAATTTTATTTCTTACTAATGAAGATACCCCATCCCTCCACTGCCCACCTGCCTGTCTTTTTAATGGAATGTATATCCTTGAATATTCATCTCCCAATCCTGGTCCCCTTGCCGCCGTGTCTCCGTGATGCCCACCACATCATCCTGCCAATTTTGTTCAGTGCCACAAGCTCGTTTACCTTATTCCTTATACTGCGTGCATGCAGATATAACACCTTCAGTCCTGTATTAACCATCGTTCTTCTCAGTGTCATTCGCTTATCCAGTATGCTTGAAGTTTGATTGTTAACCCTTTCCATACACTGTCCTATTTGTGTATGTGCTGGAGATTTGAATAAACTCTCCTGAGTTCTGCACTCTTACCGCCCTCTTTAATTTGGATTTTCTAATTTCCCCTATATCTGAAACCTTCCCCCCCCCCCCCCCCCCACTGGCTCCCAGTGTTTAAAGCCCTGTCTACAGCACGAGTTATGCAATTCGCTAGGACTCTGGTCCCAGCACGGTTCAGATGATGATCCCATTAGAATAGGTCCCTTCTTCCCCAGTACTGGTGCCAATGTCCCATGAATTCAAACCCATCTCTCCCATACCAATCCTTGAGCCATGCATTTACCTGCTTAATCTTATTGACACTATGCCAATTAGATTGTGGTTTCGGTAGTAATCCAGAGATTATCATCTTTTTGGTTCTCCTTTATAATTTAGCTCCTAGCTGTTCATACTCTCTTAGCAAAATTTCTGCCCTAGTTTTATCTACCATATCTACTTGAGTAATAGTTGATCTCATGTAAAAATCGACCCTCCAGTTTTGGCCAAATAATCTGGAATTTTCCATATATCTTGTGTAAAAGTCGATCCTATTTTTACCACATATAACAGATCAACGTTTAGGAGTCAGTGTGCTGGCCGTCACGCCCTGCTCCAGTTTTCCAGCCTGCTACTCCCGGTCCTCCAGTCCACTGTCTATTGTGTACTGCATCGGATTTCAGAATTAATAGAATTTGTTCTTTTTTCCTTTATGTTTAGAGATCAGTTGGACTTCTGCTAATGATACGGTATGAATTTTGATGGGCATGAATTCACAAGTCACTAACTGAGATAACTTAAAGTTTTATCAGTATAAAAGAGGTGACATCTTTGATCAGACAATGCATTTTAGGTGTGAGGATTTGTTTCAAATCCGTCTGTGTCTTAACCTGGAGTCAGACTGGTTTCATTTCCAAAGTAGGAATTTACATGATACCACATTGATTAACTGGCTAAAACATTGTACTTTTTGAACAAATAGAATGTATCTGCAAATGGAAATTCCCCCCATAGACTTATAGGTGTGTGTGTGTGGGTGAGAGAGAGAGATGGAAAGAGAGTGTATGTATGTGTGCTTAAGAGAGTCTGTGTGTGTGTGTGTGTGTGTGTGTGTAGTGTGGGTGCATTACCTGTAGTGCCATATGAACCCAAGATCCTGGTTGAGGCCGCCCTCATGGATATGGATCTTGGCTATCAGCCTCTGTTTGGTGATTCTACATCATTGTATATCTTAAAGGCTGCCTTGAAGGATGCTTACCCGAAGATCAGAGGCTGAAATGTCCTTGACCACTGACGTGTTCCCTGACTGGGATAGTCAACTGCTGTGCAACAATTGCCAGACAATGTCCATTCATCCATTGTGGCAGCAACTGTTGGTCTCACCTACATACCATGCTTTGGGGCATCCTTGCAGGCTATGAGATAGACGACATTGGCAGAGTGATATGAGAATCTGGATTAGTGGTGCTGCATCCAAGGAGCAGCGAGATCGACGTTTCGGGCAAAAGCCCTTCATCAGGAATAAAGGCAGAGAGCCTGATGTGTGGAGAGATAAGCTAGAGGAGGGTGGGGGTGGGGAGAAAGTAGCATAGAGTACAATGGGTGAGTGGGGGAGGGGATGAAGGTGATAGGTCAGGGAGGAGAGGGTGGAGTGGATAGGTGGAAAAGGAGATAGGCCGGTAGGACAAGTCATGGGGACAGTGCTGAGCTGGAAGTTTGGAACTAGGGTGAGGTGGGGGAAGGGGAAATGAGGAAACTGTTGAAGTCCACATTGATGCCCTGGGGTTGAAATGTTCCGAGGTGGAAGATGAGGCATTCTTCCTCCAGGCATCTGGTGGTGAGGGAGCGGCGGTGAAGGAGGCCCAGGACCTCCATGTCCTCGGCAGAGTGGGAGGGGGGAGTTGAAATGTTGGGCCACGGGGCGGTGTGGTTGATTGGTGCGGGTGTCCCGGAGATGTTCCCTAAAGCGCTCTGCTAGGAGGCGCCCAGTCTCCCCAATGTAGAGGAGACCGCATCGGGAGCAATGGATACAATAAATGATATTAGTGGATGTGCAGGTAAAACTTTGATGAATGTGGAAGGCTCCTTTAGGGCCTTGGATAGAGGTGAAGGAGGAGGTGTGGGCGCAGGTTTTACAGTTCCTGCGGTGGTAGGGGAAGGTGCCAGGATGGGAGCGTGGGTTGTAGGGGGGGGCGTGGACCTGACCAGGTAGTCACGGAGGGAACGGTCTTTGCGGAAGGCGGAAAGGGGTGGGGAGGGAAATATATCCCTGGTGGTGGGGTCTGTTTGGAGGTGGCGGAAATGTTGGCGGATGATTTGGTTTATGCAAAGGTTGGTAGGGTGGAAGGTGAGCACCAGTGGCGTTCTGTCCTTGTTACGGTTGAAGGGGTGGGGTCTGAGGGCGGAGGTGCAGGATGTGGATGAGATGCGTTGGAGGGCATCTTTAACCACGTGGGAAGGGAAATTGCGGTCTCTAAAGAAGGAGGCCATCTGGTGTGTTCTGTGGTGGAACTGGTCCTCCTGGGAGCAGATACAGTGAAGGTGGAGGAATTGGGAATACGGGATGGCATTTTTGCAGGAGGTAGGGTGGGTAGAGGTGTAATCCAGGTAGCTGTGGGAGTCGGTGGGTTTGTAAAAAATGTCAGTGTCAAGTTGGTCGTCATTAATGGGGATGGAGAGGTCCAGGAAGGGGAGGGAGGTGTCAGAGATGGTCCAGGTAAATTTAAGGTCAGGATGGAATGTGTTGGTGAAGTTGATGAATTGCTCAACCTCCTCGCGGGAGCACGAGGTGGCGCCAATGCAGTCATCAATATAGCGGAGGAAGAGGTGGGGAGTGGTGCCGGTGTAATTACGGAAGATCGAATGTTCTACGTAGCCAACAAAGAGACAGGCATAGCTGGGGCCCATACGGGTGCCCATGGCTACCCCTTTGGTCCGGAGGAAGTGGGAGGATTCAAAGGAGAAATTGTTAATGGTGAGGACCAGTTTGGCCAAACGAATGAGAGTGTCGGTGGAAGGGTACATGAGAATCTGCCGTGTGTGTTGTGGGTGGCTTTCCCACGAGTTGTGGGTGGCTTTCCCACGTGTTGTGGATGGTGTGGGATATAGGTAAATTGATGTTATTTCTGCGAATTATAAGTTCTGATACAGAGTAAATGAATTCACATTAGTCTGTGATTGTTTTCTCAGCTAGGAGCTGAGTTAGCAAAAATGGAAACTACATAGAGGAAGGACTTAGCATGAGACATGATTACAGAACAATGGTAGAAATACAGGCACTAGATAAAATGCTGTGAAAAAAAGGCCTTTATAAACAGTAGGTTTCCCACTTGTACAGAGACACAGGAACAAACCCCAATTAAAAGGGCTTAGTGATAAGATGCTGTGAGGGGCAGCGCAGATGGAGGGAGTAGATAATGGTAAGCAAAGGATGGGATGACGTCAAACAACCTTATGGGAGGCAGAGATAGACATTTGTCACGGACAAGGCCGGATAAACAGAAGTTGTGGGATCAGTCTTAAGGAAATGAGTGACGTGAGCGGAGGATGGGGGCAAACAATGGAATAAGAAAAAAATATGGGGATTCAAACTGTATAAATTTCGAGAGTTTGTTGGATTTGATGTGCATTTGTCATTGTCTTACCTGGCATTAGACATTGCACCCACTTGCAAGTGTACAAATAAACGACACTGTTTCAGATTTTTGGTCACGGACTGAAATTATTGAAGTGAGTGAGCTTTTGTTTCTCACAAAGGCGTTCCCACGTGTGGCGGAGGGCGGTCCCACGTGTGGAGGGTGGCGGTCCCACGTGTGGAGGGTGGCGGTCCCACGTGTGGTGGAGGGCGGTCCCACGTGTGGTGGAGGGCGGTCCCACGTGTGGTGGAGGGCGGTCCCACGTGTGGTGGAGGGCGGTCCCACGTGTGGTGGAGGGCGGTCTCACGTGTGGTGGAGGGCGGTCCCACGTGTGGTGGAGGGCGGTCCCACGTGTGGTGGGTGGCGTTCCCACGTGTGGAGGGTGGCGGTCCCACGTGTGGAGGGTGGCGGTCCCACGTGTGGTGGCGGGCGGTCCCACGTGTGGTGGCGGGCGGTCCCACGTGTGGTGGCGGGCGGTCCCACGTGTGGTGGAGGGCGGTCCCACGTGTGGTGGGTGGCGTTCCCACGTGTGGAGGGTGGCGGTCCCACGTGTGGAGGGTGGCGGTCCCACGTGTGGTGGAGGGCGGTCCCACGTGTGGTGGGTGGCGTTCCCACGTGTGGAGGGTGGCGGTCCCACGTGTGGAGGGTGGCGGTCCCACGTGTGGTGGCGGGCGGTCCCACGTGTGGTGGAGGGCGGTCCCACGTGTGGAGGGTGGCGTTCCCACGTGTGGAGGGTGGCGGTCCCACGTGTGGAGGGTGGCGGTCCCACGTGTGGTGGAGGGCGGTCCCACGTGTGGTGGAGGGCGGTCCCACGTGTGGTGGAGGGCGTTCCCACGTGTGGTGGGTGGCGGTCCCACGTGTGGTGGGTGGCGTTCCCACGTGTGGTGGGTGGCGTTCACACGTGTGGTGGAGGGCGTTCCCACGTGTGGTGGAGGGCGTTCCCACGTGTGGTGGAGGGCGGTCCCACGTGTGGTGGAGGGCGGTCCCACGTGTGGTGGAGGGCGGTCTCACGTGTGGTGGAGGGCGGTCCCACGTGTGGTGGGTGGCGTTCGCACGTGTGGAGGGTGGCGTTCGCACGTGTGGTGGAGGGCGGTCCCACGTGTGGTGGGTGGCGTTCCCACGTGTGGAGGGTGGCGGTCCCACGTGTGGAGGGTGGCGGTCCCACGTGTGGTGGCGGGCGGTCCCACGTGTGGTGGCGGGCGGTCCCACGTGTGGTGGGTGGCGGTCCCACGTGTGGTGGAGGGCGGTCCCACGTGTGGTGGGTGGCGTTCCCACGTGTGGTGGGTGGCGTTCCCACGTGTGGTGGGTGGCGGTCTCACGTGTGGTGGGTGGCGGTCCCACGTGTGGTGGCGGGCGGTCCCACGTGTGGTGAGTGGCGGTCCCACGTGTGGTGGGTGGCGTTCACACGTGTGGTGGGTGGCGGTCTCACGTGTGGTGGGTGGCGTTCCCACGTGTGGTGGGTGGCGGTCCCACGTGTGGTGGGTGGCGTTCCCACGTGTGGTGGAGGGCGGTCCCACGTGTGGTGGAGGGCGGTCCCACGTGTGGTGGGTGGCGGTCCCACGTGTGGTGGGTGGCGGTCCCACGTGTGGTGGAGGGCGGTCCCACGTGTGGTGGAGGGCGGTCCCACGTGTGGTGGAGGGCGGTCCCACGTGTGGAGGGTGGCGGTCCCACGTGTGGTGGAGGCCGGTCCCACGTGTGGAGGGTGGCGGTCCCACGTGTGGCGGAGGGCGGTCCCACGTGTGGTGCAGGGCGGTCCCACGTGTGGAGGGTGGCGGTCCCACGTGTGGCGGGTGGCGGTCCCACGTGTGGCGGAGGGCGGTCCCGCGGGTGGTGCAGGGCGGTCCCACGTGTGGAGGGTGGCGGTCCCACGTGTGGCGGAGGGCGGTTCCGCGGGTGGCGGGTGGCGGTCCCGCGGGTGGCGGTCCCACGTGTGGCGGAGGGCGGTCCCGCGGGTGGAGGGCGGCGGTCCCACGTGTGGAGGGCGGCGGTCCCACGTGTGGAGGGTGGCGGTCCCACGTGTGGAGGGTGGCGGTCCCACGTGTGGAGGGTGGCGGTCCCACGTGTGGAGGGTGGCGGTCCCACGTGTGGAGGAGGGCGGTCCCACGTGTGGAGGAGGGCGGTCCCACGTGTGGAGGGTGGCGGTCCCACGTGTGGAGGGTGGCGGTCCCAGGTGTGGAGGAGGGCGGTCCCAGGTGTGGAGGGGGGCGGTCCCAGGTGTGGAGGGTGGCGGTCCCACGTGTGGTGGAGGCCGGTCCCAGGTGTGGAGGGTGGCGGTCCCAGGTGTGGAGGGGGGCGGTCCCAGGTGTGGAGGGGGGCGGTCCCAGGTGTGGAGGGGGGCGGTCCCAGGTGTGGAGGGGTGCGGTCCCAGGTGTGGTGGAGGCCGGTCCCACGTGTGGAGGGTGGCGGTCCCACGTGTGGAGGGTGGCGGTCCCACGTGTGGAGGGTGGCGGTCCCACGTGTGGTGGAGGGCGGTCCCACGTGTGGTGGAGGGCGGTCCCACGTGTGGTGGAGGGCGGTCCCACGTGTGGTGGGTGGCGTTCCCACGTGTGGAGGGTGGCGGTCCCACGTGTGGAGGGTGGCGGTCCCACGTGTGGTGGAGGGCGGTCCCACGTGTGGTGGAGGGCGGTCCCACGTGTGGTGGAGGGCGGTCCCACGTGTGGTGGAGGGCGGTCCCACGTGTGGTGGGTGGCGGTCCCACGTGTGGTGGGTGGCGGTCCCACGTGTGGTGGGTGGCGTTCACACGTGTGGTGGGTGGCGGTCCCACGTGTGGTGGGTGGCGGTCCCACGTGTGGTGGAGGGCGGTCCCACGTGTGGTGGAGGGCGGTCCCACGTGTGGTGGAGGGCGGTCCCACGTGTGGTGGGTGGCGTTCCCACGTGTGGAGGGTGGCGGTCCCACGTGTGGAGGGTGGCGGTCCCACGTGTGGTGGAGGGCGGTCCCACGTGTGGTGGAGGGCGGTCCCACGTGTGGTGGAGGGCGGTCCCACGTGTGGTGGAGGGCGGTCCCACGTGTGGTGGAGGGCGGTCCCACGTGTGGTGGAGGACGGTCCCACGTGTGGTGGAGGGCGGTCCCACGTGTGGTGGGTGGCGTTCCCACGTGTGGAGGGTGGCGGTCCCACGTGTGGAGGGTGGCGGTCCCACGTGTGGTGGAGGGCGGTCCCACGTGTGGTGGAGGGCGGTCCCACGTGTGGTGGAGGGCGGTCCCACGTGTGGTGGAGGGCGGTCCCACGTGTGGTGGAGGGCGGTCCCACGTGTGGTGGGTGGCGTTCACACGTGTGGTGGGTGGCGGTCCCACGTGTGGTGGGTGGCGGTCTCACGTGTGGTGGGTGGCGTTCCCACGTGTGGTGGGTGGCGTTCCCACGTGTGGTGGAGGGCGGTCCCACGTGTGGCGGGTGGCGGTCCCACGTGTGGCGGGTGGCGGTCCCACGTGTGGCGGGTGGCGTTCCCACGTGTGGCGGGTGGCGGTCCCACGTGTGGCGGAGGGCGGTCCCACGTGTGGCGGAGGGCGGTCCCACGTGTGGCGGGTGGCGGTCCCACGTGTGGCGGGTGGCGTTCCCACGTGTGGCGGGTGGCGTTCCCACGTGTGGCGGAGGGCGGTCCCACGTGTGGCGGGTGGCGGTCCCACGTGTGGCGTTCCCACGTGTGGCGGGTGGCGGTCCCACGTGTGGCGGAGGGCGGTCCCACGTGTGGCGGGTGGCGGTCCCACGTGTGGCGGGTGGCGGTCCCACGTGTGGCGGGTGGCGGTCCCACGTGTGGCGGGTGGCGGTCCCACGTGTGGAGGGTGGCGGTCCCACGTGTGGCGGAGGGCGGTCCCACGTGTGGCGGAGGGCGGTCCCACGTGTGGAGGGTGGCGGTCCCACGTGTGGTGGAGGGCGGTCCCACGTGTGGTGGAGGGCGGTCCCACGTGTGGAGGGTGGCGGTCCCACGTGTGGCGGAGGGCGGTCCCACGTGTGGCGGGTGGCGGTCCCACGTGTGGAGGGTGGCGGTCCCACGTGTGGTGGAGGGCGGTCCCACGTGTGGAGGGTGGCGTTCCCACGTGTGGAGGGTGGCGGTCCCACGTGTGGAGGGTGGCGGTCCCACGTGTGGAGGGTGGCGGTCCCACGTGTGGAGGGTGGCGGTCCCACGTGTGGTGGAGGGCGGTCCCACGTGTGGAGGGTGGCGGTCCCACGTGTGGAGGGTGGCGGTCCCACGGGTGGCGGAGGGCGGTCCCACGTGTGGTGGAGGCCGGTCCCACGTGTGGCGGGTGGCGGTCCCACGTGTGGCGGTCCCACGTGTGGCGGGTGACGTTCCCACGTGTGGCGGGTGGCGGTCCCACGTGTGGCGGAGGGCGGTCCCGCGGGTGGAGGGCGGCGGTCCCACGTGTGGAGGGTGGCGGTCCCACGTGTGGTGGAGGGCGGTCCCACGTGTGGAGGAGGGCGGTCCCACGTGTGGTGGAGGGCGGTCCCACGTGTGGAGGAGGGCGGTCCCAGGTGTGGAGGGGGGCGGTCCCAGGTGTGGAGGGTGGCGGTCCCACGTGTGGTGGAGGCCGGTCCCAGGTGTGGAGGGTGGCGGTCCCAGGTGTGGAGGGGGGCGGTCCCAGGTGTGGAGGGGGGCGGTCCCAGGTGTGGAGGGGTGCGGTCCCAGGTGTGGTGGAGGCCGGTCCCACGTGTGGAGGGTGGCGGTCCCACGTGTGGAGGGTGGCGGTCCCACGTGTGGAGGGTGGCGGTCCCACGTGTGGTGGAGGGCGGTCCCACGTGTGGTGGAGGGCGGTCCCACGTGTGGTGGAGGGCGGTCCCACGTGTGGTGGGTGGCGTTCCCACGTGTGGAGGGTGGCGGTCCCACGTGTGGAGGGTGGCGGTCCCACGTGTGGTGGAGGGCGGTCCCACGTGTGGTGGAGGGCGGTCCCACGTGTGGTGGAGGGCGGTCCCACGTGTGGTGGAGGGCGGTCCCACGTGTGGTGGGTGGCGGTCCCACGTGTGGTGGGTGGCGGTCCCACGTGTGGTGGGTGGCGTTCACACGTGTGGTGGGTGGCGGTCCCACGTGTGGTGGGTGGCGGTCCCACGTGTGGTGGAGGGCGGTCCCACGTGTGGTGGAGGGCGGTCCCACGTGTGGTGGAGGGCGGTCCCACGTGTGGTGGGTGGCGTTCCCACGTGTGGAGGGTGGCGGTCCCACGTGTGGAGGGTGGCGGTCCCACGTGTGGTGGAGGGCGGTCCCACGTGTGGTGGAGGGCGGTCCCACGTGTGGTGGAGGGCGGTCCCACGTGTGGTGGAGGGCGGTCCCACGTGTGGTGGAGGGCGGTCCCACGTGTGGTGGAGGGCGGTCCCACGTGTGGTGGAGGGCGGTCCCACGTGTGGTGGGTGGCGTTCACACGTGTGGTGGGTGGCGGTCCCACGTGTGGTGGGTGGCGTTCCCACGTGTGGTGGGTGGCGTTCCCACGTGTGGTGGAGGGCGGTCCCACGTGTGGCGGGTGGCGGTCCCACGTGTGGCGGGTGGCGGTCCCACGTGTGGCGGGTGGCGTTCCCACGTGTGGCGGGTGGCGGTCCCACGTGTGGCGGAGGGCGGTCCCACGTGTGGCGGAGGGCGGTCCCACGTGTGGCGGGTGGCGGTCCCACGTGTGGCGGGTGGCGTTCCCACGTGTGGCGGGTGGCGTTCCCACGTGTGGCGGAGGGCGGTCCCACGTGTGGCGGGTGGCGGTCCCACGTGTGGCGGGTGGCGTTCCCACGTGTGGCGGGTGGCGGTCCCACGTGTGGCGGAGGGCGGTCCCACGTGTGGCGGGTGGCGGTCCCACGTGTGGCGGGTGGCGGTCCCACGTGTGGCGGGTGGCGGTCCCACGTGTGGAGGGTGGCGGTCCCACGTGTGGCGGAGGGCGGTCCCACGTGTGGCGGAGGGCGGTCCCACGTGTGGCGGGTGGCGGTCCCACGTGTGGAGGGTGGCGGTCCCACGTGTGGTGGAGGGCGGTCCCACGTGTGGAGGGTGGCGTTCCCACGTGTGGAGGGTGGCGGTCCCACGTGTGGAGGGTGGCGGTCCCACGTGTGGAGGGTGGCGGTCCCACGTGTGGTGGAGGGCGGTCCCACGTGTGGAGGGTGGCGGTCCCACGTGTGGAGGGTGGCGGTCCCACGGGTGGCGGAGGGCGGTCCCACGTGTGGTGGAGGCCGGTCCCACGTGTGGCGGGTGGCGGTCCCACGTGTGGCGGTCCCACGTGTGGCGGGTGACGTTCCCACGTGTGGCGGGTGGCGGTCCCACGTGTGGCGGAGGGCGGTCCCGCGGGTGGAGGGCGGCGGTCCCACGTGTGGAGGGTGGCGGTCCCACGTGTGGTGGAGGGCGGTCCCACGTGTGGAGGAGGGCGGTCCCACGTGTGGTGGAGGGCGGTCCCACGTGTGGAGGAGGGCGGTCCCACGTGTGGAGGAGGGCGGTCCCACGTGTGGTGGAGGGCGGTCCCACGTGTGGCGGAGGGCGGTCCCACGTGTGGCGGAGGGCGGTCCCGCGGGTGGAGGGCGGCGGTCCCACGTGTGGAGGGTGGCGGTCCCACGTGTGGTGGAGGGCGGTCCCACGTGTGGAGGAGGGCGGTCCCACGTGTGGCGGAGGGCGGTCCCACGTGTGGCGGAGGGCGGTCCCACGTGTGGCGGAGGGCGGTCCCACGTGTGGAGGAGGCCGGTCCCACGTGTGGAGGGGGGCGGTCCCACGTGTGGAGGGTGGCGGTCCCACGTGTGGAGGGTGGCGGTCCCACGTGTGGAGGGTGGCGGTCCCACGTGTGGAGGGTGGCGGTCCCACGTGTGGAGGAGGGCGGTCCCACGTGTGGTGGAGGGCGGTCCCACGTGTGGTGGAGGCCGGTCCCACGTGTGGTGGAGGCCGGTCCCAGGTGTGGAGGGTGGCGGTCCCAGGTGTGGAGGGGGGCGGTCCAAGGTGTGGAGGGGGGCGGTCCCAGGTGTGGAGGGGGGCGGTCCCAGGTGTGGTGGAGGCCGGTCCCAGGTGTGGAGGGTGGCGGTCCCACGTGTGGTGGAGGCCGGTCCCAGGTGTGGAGGAGGGCGGTCCCAGGTGTGGAGGGTGGCGGTCCCAGGTGTGGAGGGGGGCGGTCCCAGGTGTTGTGGAGGCCGGTCCCAGGTGTGGAGGGTGGCGGTCCCAGGTGTGGTGGAGGCCGGTCCCAGGTGTGGAGGGTGGCGGTCCCACGTGTGGTGGAGGCCGGTCCCAGGTGTGGAGGAGGGCGGTCCCAGGTGTGGTGGAGGCCGGTCCCAGATGTGGAGGGTGGCGGTCCCAGGTGTGGAGGGTGGCGGTCCCAGGTGTGGAGGGGGGCGGTCCCACGTGTGGAGGGGGGCGGTCCCACGTGTGGTGGAGGCCGGTCCCACGTGTGGTGGAGGGCGGTCCCACGTGTGGCGGAGGGCGGTCCCACGTGTGGCGGGTGGCGGTCCCACGTGTGGCGGGTGGCGGTCCCACGTGTGGCGGGTGGCGGTCCCACGTGTGGAGGGTGGCGGTCCCACGTGTGGCGGGTGGCGGTCCCACGTGTGGCGGGTGGCGGTCCCACGTGTGGCGGGTGGCGGTCCCACGTGTGGCGGGTGGCGGTCCCACGTGTGGCGGGTGGCGGTCCCACGTGTGGAGGGTGGCGGTCCCACGTGTGGCGGGTGGCGGTCCCACGTGTGGAGGGTGGCGGTCCCACGTGTGGCGGGTGGCGGTCCCACGTGTGGCGGAGGGCGGTCCCACGTGTGGCGGGTGGCGGTCCCACGTGTGGCGGGTGGCGGTCCCACGTGTGGCGGGTGGCGGTCCCACGTGTGGCGGGTGGCGGTCCCACGTGTGGAGGGTGGCGGTCCCACGTGTGGCGGAGGGCGGTCCCACGTGTGGCGGGTGGCGGTCCCACGTGTGGCGGGTGGCGGTCCCACGTGTGGCGGGTGGCGGTCCCACGTGTGGAGGGTGGCGGTCCCACGTGTGGCGGGTGGCGGTCCCACGTGTGGCGGGTGGCGGTCCCACGTGTGGCGGGTGGCGGTCCCACGTGTGGCGGGTGGCGGTCCCACGTGTGGAGGGTGGCGTTCCCACGTGTGGCGGGTGGCGGTCCCACGTGTGGAGGGTGGCGTTCCCACGTGTGGAGGGGGGCGGACCCACGTGTGGAGGGTGACGTTCCCACGTGTGGAGGGTGGCGGTCCCACGTGTGGTGGAGGGCGTTCCCACGTGTGGAGGGTGGCGTTCCCACGTGTGGCGGGTGGCGGTCCCACGTGTGGAGGGTGGCGTTCCCACGTGTGGAGGGGGGCGGACCCACGTGTGGCGGGTGACGTTCCCACGTGTGGCGGTCCCACGTGTGGCGGGTGACGTTCCCACGTGTGGCGGGTGGCGGTCCCACGTGTGGCGGAGGGCGGTCCCTTGTGTGGCGGGTGACGTTCCCACGTGTGGCGGTCCCACGTGTGGCGGGTGACGTTCCCACGTGTGGCGGGTGGCGGTCCCACGTGTGGCGGAGGGCGGTCCCGCGGGTGGAGGGCGGCGGTCCCACGTGTGGAGGGTGGCGGTCCCACGTGTGGCGGAGGGCGGTCCCGCGGGTGGAGGGCGGCGGTCCCACGTGTGGAGGAGGGCGGTCCCACGTGTGGCGGAGGGCGGTCCCACGTGTGGAGGAGGGCGGTCCCACGTGTGGCGGAGGGCGGTCCCACGTGTGGAGGAGGCCGGTCCCACGTGTGGTGGAGGCCGGTCCCACGTGTGGAGGGTGGCGGTCCCAGGTGTGGTGGAGGCCGGTCCCAGGTGTGGAGGGGGGCGGTCCCAGGTGTGGTGGAGGCCGGTCCCAGGTGTGGAGGGTGGCGGTCCCAGGTGTGGAGGGTGGCGGTCCCAGGTGTGGAGGGGGGCGGTCCCAGGTGTGGTGGAGGCCGGTCCCAGGTGTGGAGGAGGGCGGTCCCACGTGTGGTGGAGGCCGGTCCCAGGTGTGGAGGGGGGCGGTCCCAGGTGTGGTGGAGGCCGGTCCCAGGTGTGGAGGGTGGCGGTCCCAGGTGTGGAGGGTGGCGGTCCCAGGTGTGGAGGGTGGCGGTCCCAGGTGTGGAGGGTGGCGGTCCCAGGTGTGGAGGGGGGCGGTCCCAGGTGTGGAGGGGGGCGGTCCCAGGTGTGGAGGGGGGCGGTCCCAGGTGTGGTGGAGGCCGGTCCCACGTGTGGAGGGTGGCGGTCCCACGTGTGGAGGGTGGCGGTCCCACGTGTGGAGGGTGGCGGTCCCACGTGTGGAGGGTGGCGGTCCCACGTGTGGTGGAGGCCGGTCCCAGGTGTGGAGGGTGGCGGTCCCACGTGTGGTGGAGGCCGGTCCCAGGTGTGGAGGGTGGCGGTCCCAGGTGTGGAGGGTGGCGGTCCCAGGTGTGGAGGGGGGCGGTCCCACGTGTGGAGGGTGGCGGTCCCAGGTGTGGTGGTAATAACTGTAAGAGGTAATTTCGGTTTAAACTTTAAGATGTGCCTGGACCACAGACTGATCTATAATAAAAGACAAAACCTTTGTTTCTTTTCTAACAACCATTTTATATACTCAAAAGTGGAGTAGTTTAAATTGTGCAGAATGCTGACAATTTGTGAGACTGATCTATAATAAAAGACAAAACCTTTGTTTCTTTTCTAACAACCATTTTATATACTCAAAAGTGGAGTAGTTTAAATTGTGCAGAATGCTGACAATTTGTGAGCTATAGTAAAAGCAAGCAGGCTCTTGATTAATGAAGCCATTCACACAGCAGAGAAGGATGAGTCCTTCGCTGATAAGACTCCAGGATGGGAGTACGACTTGAGACATCTGTTTCAAGATTAAAGCTTTTGACTGATAAGACTACAGGGTGAGAAAAACAACAAACTTTGGAGACTCTGGAGCCTTTTGTTGCAGACTTTGTGATAAAAATAATGATGTTTTTAAGAATGTGAACCTCATGGCTTGTTGGAGCCAAGGAGAGGAGGGACTTGTCCTATAAATAATGGAGACTTTGTAAGCCTCAGCGCGCCTTTTCTTTAAGGGTGCCCGACTCTGCAGACTTGACTTGTTAATAAAACTTTGTTTTCCTGAATTTGTCTAGAGCGATTATTGAGAAGCGATTTTCGTTTCTAACAACTTGGGGGCTCGTCATCCGGGATCAACACTCTGGCCGCAAGGGGAGTTGAGGAAGGATATCGGAGAAGGTGCACCCTGCTGAGTTCAGCAGTCCCTGATTCCTTGCTTGTCGCCCCGCGCGGCTTGAGCGAGTGATATCCGGGAGGCTCAGGAAAACAAAGGAGGGGTGTACCCGAGGCAGTGGGGACGGTTAACGATCGAGTAATTCCGGTGCACCGAACCCAGGTAAGACAAAACTTGCGGGGACCGTGTTTCCGGAGGACTGGGTACCTACGGGGTGCCTGTGGATTTTTTTCTACAGAGACGTGGGACTCAGGAATCTGGAGGCCGGGGCTCGCCTGTGAGGGATTTTGCAGAGACCGTGTTTGAGGAGGAACGTGTACCTACGGGGTGCCTGTGATTTGTGTCACAGAGACGTAGGACACAGGAATCCAAAGACCGGGGGTGCCTGCAAAGGAACCTGGGCGATCACGGGACTGAAGGTCCGGGAATTGGCTACATTGTGATAGATTATCACGGGAAAAATACGAAGTCCTCGGAAATGGGAAATAAGGGATCTAAGGTGATTAAGGGAAAGGTAGGCTTAAACAGGGACAATGACACATACCCCGGGGTACCTGACGATAGTCCGTTAGGGAGAATGCTAAATAATTGGGATCAGGCTGGAAGAAAGGGAAAATCTAAAAGGAAGATGGTAAAATACTGTCAAAAGTGGTCCCAGAAACCTATTCAGGGCGACTCAGTGTGGTGGCCTAGATTCGGTACTGACGAAGACTGGGTCCGGCAAGCCCTCATTTTATATGTCAATTCAAAACCTGATGTTAATCTGGAAGAAAGTGATTATGCCCTTTGTTGGCTGCCGGTTACGATATCTTGTCAAATGCAGGTAACTAATAAAGACTCGAAAGGGCAGAAAGAATGGGACCCTTTAGATCACTTACCGCCGCCCTACGTGACCCCGTCTGCCCCACAGAATGTTCCTTCGGGTGACGACGATTCAGGGGAAGGGGAAGAAGATGGGGAGGAATCACAAACTACCTCAGGGGTACAGACCAGATCTCAAGCTGAAAAGGGTCACAGACAAAACCCTGTCTCGATTGCAAGAATGAATCCACTCCGGGAAGTGCCCATGGGGGGGCGAGGAAGGAAGGACGGGATATGTGAACGTTCCCTTGACGAGTACTGAAGTACGGAATTTCAGGAGGGAGATGAAGGGTCTACTAGAGGACCCCATGGGACTTGCTGAACAATTGGATCAGTTCCTGGGTCCGAATACTTACACGTGGGAAGAGATGTGTTCCATCATGAAAACATTGTTCTCTAGCCAGGAGCGTCAGATGATACGACAAGCTGCGCTCTTGATCTGGGAGAGAGAGGGGGGAGAAGGAGGGGAGCAGAAGTTTCCCCTCACCGACCCCGAGTGGGATAAGAACACGGAGGGAGGACGGCGCAACATGAGAGACATGCGGGAATATTGGATAAAAGGAATAAGACACGCAGCCCCAAAGGGGCACAATTTTACCAAGGCCTTTGGTAATCATCAAAACCCGGAGGAAACCCCTACGGACTTCCTAGACAGGATTAGGAAGAATGTGCAGCAGTTTGCTGGGGTGGACCCTGAGACGGACGTGGGGCAACAACTCATACGGGTAGAGTTTGTATCAAAGGCCTGGCCGGACATACGAAAGAAGTTAGAGAAAATGGATGATTGGGATAGTAAATCTTTAAGTGAATTACTACGAGAGGCGCAAAAGGTGTTTGTGAGAAGGGACGATGAGAAGCAAAGGAAGGCGACAAAGATAATGATGCAAACGGTGCAACAAATGACAGCTGGAAGAAAGGAAATGGGAGAGCCGTGGCAGAAACAGGAAAGGGGAGAGTCGTGGCAAGAGCAGAGGAAAAGAGAACCATGGCCGGAACAAAGGAAGAATGGAGGAACGCGAGACCGCGACAGGGAAACGAAGAGGACACTCAGATGTTACTATTGTAATGAAGAGGGACATTTTAAACGGGAGTGCTCCCGCTACAAGCGGGAGGTGAGGTCGTACGCCCTGATGGAGGAAGATTAGGGAGGTCGGGGGTTCCTACCCTTGGGGCAAAAGGACTATCGACAGGAACCCCTGGTAAACTTGAAAGTAGGGCCCCCAAGGATCGGAGATCACATTTATGGTGGACTCGGGAGCCGAAAGATCAAGTATAATCCAAATACCCCCCGGCACTCGAGCAGGAGGAACAGTTATGGGGGTATCTGGAATTGGAGGACAGAAATTACAAGTCCCAGTGGTAGAGGACGTGGAAATTGGATATGAAAACAGAACTACTAAACGAGACCTCCTTCTACTGCCATCGGCGGGATTTAATTTGTTAGGAAGAGACTTGCAGGTCAAACTAGGGATCGGAACGGTACCAAGTAACGGGGAAATGGTGGTAAGGTTGTTCGCCCTCACCGAAGATGATGATCAACAAATAGACCGGGAAGTTTGGTACCGAGAGGGGAACAGAGGGGGTCTAAACATCAAACCTCTCCAAATCACCATGTTACCAGGAAGAGGCCCGGTAAGAAGGAAACAATACCCGATTGCTATGGAAGGATGGGAGGGGTTACAACCTGTGATAGAAAGATTAATCACAGATGGACTACTGGAGGAATGTATGTCCCCTTTCAATACTCCAATACTCCCTGTGAGGAAGCCGGATGGGACGTATAGGCTGGTGCAAGACCTGCGGGGGTTGAATGAAGTAGTCCAGGCTAGATACCCGGTGGTACCTAATCCCTACACGTTAATGAGTAAAATTCCCCCCGAACATGAATGGTTCAGCGTAATAGATCTGAAGGATGCTTTTTGGAGTTGCCCCCTTGACGAAGAAAGTCGGAACCTTTTTGCCTTTGAATGGGAGAATCCCTTCACAGGACGAAAGCGACAGTTAAGATGGACGGTCTTGCCGCAGGGATTCACGGAGTCACCCAATTTGTTTGGACAAATACTGGAGCAGATCTTAGAAAGATTTCAGTGTAACGCGGAGAATCAATTGCTCCAATATGTCGATGATCTCTTACTCTCAGGACCAAGAGACGAGGAGGTACGAGCAGACACCGTTGCCCTGTTGAACTTCCTGGGGAAACAGGGTCTACGCGTCTCCAGGACAAAACTCCAGTTTGTGGAGCGAGAAGTAAGATATCTGGGCCATCAAGTCAGTAAGGGGCACCGCCGTATCACGCCAGAACGAATATCAGGAATTACGGGTATGCCAATACCCAGGACGAAGAAGGAAGTCAGGCAATTCCTGGGACTAGTAGGGTATTGCCGGATATGGATTGAAAGTTACACCACTTTAGTAAAATTTTTGTACGACAAACTGGGACAAGAAGGACAAAAGGTGGACTGGTCAGATGAGGAGGAGCAGCGATTTAATATTATTAAAAATAAACTGATTCGAGCTCCGGTATTGGCTTTACCCACCCTGAAGGAACCGTTCCAGTTATATGTTAATAGCGCCGGCGGAATTGCCCAGGGTGTGCTCACTCAGCTGCGGGCAGGGAAACGTCAGCCGGTTGCATTTTTGTCAAAAATGTTAGACCCTGTGTCACGTGGATGGCCGACCTGTATACAGGCAGTGGCAGCTACGGCAATGTTAGTAGAAGAGGCCCGAAAACTTACCTTTGGAGGAAGGATCACAGTATACTCCCCACATTCGGTTAGTGCCATACTGGCTCAGAAGGCTCACCGCTGGTTAACAGACTCTCGCATCCTAAAGTATGAGACGATTTTGATGACCGGGAACGATCTCAATTTTGCAAAAGATCTCAGTTGCAACCCAGCCCAGTTTCTGTACGGACGTCCTGCAGACGGGGAACAGGAGCATGATTGTGTGGAATTTGTGGACTTGCAGACCAAAAGCCGAGAGGACCTGCAAGAAGCCCCGCTGGGTGAGGGACAGGAACTGTATATCGACGGGTCCTCCCGGTGCATCAGTGGAGTACGATACAGTGGCTATGCTGTTATAGATGGTGCAACGAAACGGACGATTGAGTCTGGACGACTGCCCGGGAAGTGGTCAGCCCAATCCTGTGAGTTGTACGCCCTCCAGAGGGCCCTGAAGCTGTTGGAAGGGAAAGTGGGGACCATATATACTGACTCAAAGTATGCATACGGAGTCGTTCATACTTTCGGGAAAATCTGGAAAGAGCGAGGATTGATAACTTCCCGGGGAAAAGAATTAGCTCACGAACAAATGATCAGCCTAACGTTGGAAGCCCTGGCGTTACCTACGGAACTTGCAGTAGTCCATGTACCCGGTCACCAGAAGGGGTCGACACCGGAAGCGGTGGGAAACCGGCTGGCAGACGAGGAAGCCAAGCGGGCAGCGGTCGAAAAATCCGTCCAATTGTTAACGTTAATACCGTTGAGGGAGGGCCTCGCTAAACAACCCGTCTTCACCCAGGGGGAGATTGATAAAATGGATCAATTGGGTGCCCGGCTAGATACTAACGGGAAGTGGACGGTTCCTGATGGGAGACAAGTACTGAACAAACAGATCACCCGGGGTATTCTGCACCGATTACACCATCAGACCCACTGGGGGGTGCAAGCCATGTGTGACACAATCCTGAGAGACTATGTATGCAGGGGGATATACACATTAGCCCAACAAGAGGTAGTCGGATGCCCCACTTGCCGGCGTATTAATCAGAAGGCCATGCGTTCTATGCCAGCTGGTGGTCAGCCCCTAGCGATTAGGCCATTTCAGAGGATCCAAGTTGACTTTACAGAATTACCCCCAGTACAGAGATGGAAATATCTGCTAGTAATAGTAGACCATTTCACTCACTGGGTAGAGGCTTTCCCAACAGCCAAAGATGATGCACCAACCGTGGCCCGACTGTTGTTAGAGAACATAATCCCGAGATATGGCATAATGGAATCTATTGACTCCGATTGCGGGACGCATTTTATTTCTAAGCTACACCATTTGATCTGTAATGCCCTGGGCATCCAATGGAAATTCCACACACCCTGGCATCCTCAGAGTTCGGGTCGAGTTGAGAGAATGAATGGCACGCTCAAGACCCAATTGACTAAGCTGATGTTAGAAACTAAGTTACCCTGGCCAAGGTGCCTGCCCATTGCCCTAATAAGGATACGTACGGCACCTCGCCGAGATGTCGGGGTTTCCCCCTATGAAATGCTCTTCGGATTACCGTATTGGAGTAAGGTTGATGGATGTCCCACTCTACAAGGGGGGGATGTATTTATCCGAACCTATTTACTGGCCTTATCCCGTTCTTTTGCAGAACTCCGAAGGAAAGGTCTCCTGGCTCAGACTCCGCCGCTCGACTTCCTCCTGCATAAGGTGGAGCCCGGAGATTGGATACTTGTTAAGACCTGGAAGGCCGAAAAGCTCCAGCCGCGGTGGGAAGGACCGTTCCTGGTTCTGTTAACAACTGAGGCAGCTGTTCGAACGAAAGAAAAAGGGTGGGTCCACGCATCAAGGATAAAGGGGCCCGTTCCGCCTGAAGAAGAAAGCACCTGGACATGCGAACAAGGGGACAAGCCGTTGTCGGTAAAACTGAAAAGACAGCAATAATGAACTCTACTTGGACTGTATTGGTGGGGATATTGATCAGTTTACTCCTGTATGTGGGGGAGGGTGAGGGGAGATGTGACAAATGTCGAACTACAGTAAGACTTGGGATTCGAATCTATTCGGGATCATTTGTGTCCCATTCCTATGTGGACGATAGGTGTTACGATGTGAGTGCACGCCATGAATGTTGGGAGGATGGGAGACCCTATTATCAGGTATATAATAAAGGATACGGTGGCAAAATCCATGGATGCCCTATAAATGACCGCTGGGTGTGTATTAGCAAAACTGGGAGGCGGGACCTATCCTCCGTGTTGCTCAGGGAGCAGGTTGACAGAGTCAAGGAGACCAAGATACAGATCCCTGATCGGGGGTTGGGGAAAGAGCAAGACCGACAGGGAACGGTCGTGCTCCCTAAAGTGCCATCTGTATACGAAGCGGTAGAAGGACAGATTAAACTCCCTGATGTTACACAAAACCTGTTTATTGATCTCACCTCTAGAATAGCCACTGTTTTAAATGTTAGCAATTGCTGGGTCTGTGGGGGGCCGCATATTTCGGAACAATGGCCGTGGACTGGTCAAAGCTTAGACATAGGGGAATTGCTGCAAACCACTTGGACTCGTGACAACGACAGAAAAAGCCAGGGGTGGAGACTGACAAACAGCCCTGAGGGCCAGTTCTGTATTGAAGGCAAGGGGACCGTGAAGGTAGGGATTAGCCCCTGTCAGAATATATTGGATGCAACCACGCGAGTTTGGTGGCCTGAGAATATTGCTTGGTACATTGCAAACCGAGATCATCAAAATTGCATTCGGTTACGTTCTGATTCCTCCTCTTACGAGCTCAGTGCTGACCCTTCCGATGGCATGAAAAGAGTGTGGAGCGGTGGTTGTCAGGGGAATCAATGCTGGAATAATCCTGTCCAGACTCTGCCACGGGGTCAACAATCCGAATACTGGAATTGCAGTGGTCCTGGTCCTTATGAGGGCGTCCCTGGGGTAAAGGAGTTGTGGGATGACGTTGTGAGGCAGGGAGGGCCTGCTCCAGATGGCCTATTTTGGATATGCGGTAATCAGGCATACTCCAAACTGCCCATGGGATGGGCTGGGGTATGCTTCCTGGGTCTAATACGACCTGCGTTCTTCCTATTACCCCGGGAGGAAGGCGATGATTTGGGAGTTAAACTCTTTGACTCCCTGCGTAGGTCGCCAAGGGATATCCAAGTCGGTGATTGGGGGGATGAGTGGCCACCGGCCCGGATTATTGAATACTATGGGCCGGCTACTTGGGCACAGGACGGATCATGGGGATATCGTACTCCTATCTATATGCTAAATCGAATTATCAGGCTCCAAGCAGTCGTAGAGGTCATTACTAACCGGACTGCCCTGGCCCTAGAGCTGTTGGCTCAGCAGCAGGATCAGATGAGGGCTGCTATATATCAAAACCGACTTGCCTTGGATTATCTGTTGGCCTCGGAGGGGGGTGTGTGCGGGAAATTTAACCTGACAAACTGCTGTCTAGAAATTGACGATAATGGTAAAGCGGTTTTGAAAATTTCCGATGAAATTCGGAGATTGGCCCATGTGCCAGTACAATCTTGGCGTCCTCTTAGTGGCATCGGATGGTGGGATGGTCTCCTAGGTGGTAGCTGGTGGCGCAGGGCGTTGCTGGTGGTTGGGGGCGGCATGATTCTTCTTCTCGTATTACCCTGCCTAACTCCCTGTATTCAGTTTTTAATTCAGAAAAATATTTCCCGACTCCAGGCAGTGGTGGTTCCACAACATGGGACACGGGAACTTAAAGTGATGTTGCTGCGAAAGACCAAGGATTTCCCGGGCCCTTGAGGGAAGGGGGGGGGCTTATCTTGGTCAGGCACATCTTAAAGAAAGAAAAGGGTGGAATTGTAAGAGGTAATTTCGGTTTAAACTTTAAGATGTGCCTGGACCACAGACTGATCTATAATAAAAGACAAAACCTTTGTTTCTTTTCTAACAACCATTTTATATACTCAAAAGTAGAGTAGTTTAAATTGTGCAGAATGCTGACAATTTGTGAGCTATAGTAAAAGCGAGCAGGCTCTTGATTAATGAAGCCATTCACACAGCAGAGAAGGATGAGTCCTTCGCTGATAAGACTCCAGGATGGGAGTGCGACTTGAGACATCTGTTTCAAGATTAAAGCTTTTGTCTGATAAGACTACAGGGTGAGAAAAACAACAAACTTTGGAGACTCTGGAGCCTTTTGTTGCAGACTTTGTGATAAAAATAATGATGTTTTTAAGAATGTGAACCTCATGGCTTGTTGGAGCCAAGGAGAGGAGGGACTTGTCCTATAAATAATGGAGACTTTGTAAGCCTCAGCGCGCCTTTTCTTTAAGGGTGCCCGACTCTGCAGACTTGACTTGTTAATAAAACTTTGTTTTCCTGAATTTGTCTAGAGCGATTATTGAGAAGCGATTTTCATTTCTAACAATAACCATGTTGATGATGACATGTGGTGCAGAGGTTACCGTGGCAGGGTTCTACCGAGGTGTCCTGAAGGCTGCACAGTTTACTGAGAATAATGGTCTGGGCACGTTTTGGCGGTTGTTTGAAGGTGAGATATTCGTCATCAATGATGTGTTGAAGGCGCGAAAGACAACGGACAACAGCCAACATGGCGCCGGTGGTGGGGGAGGGGAGAGATAAGGGCAGGGCGCAGACATGCGCAACGGCACCGCGGGGAAGGGGGCGGGGCCGCGGGGGAGGTAATGGAAGGGGGGCGGTGCCGCGGGGGGAGGTGATGGGAAGGGGGCGGTGCCGCGGGGGGAGGTGATGGGAAGGGGGCGGTGCCGCGGGGGGAGGTGATGGGAAGGGGGCGGTGCCGCGGGGGGAGGTGATGGAAAGGGGGCGGTGCCGCGGGGGGAGGTGATGTGGAAGGGGGCGGTGCCGCGGGGGGAGGTGATGTGGAAGGGGCGGGGAAGGGGGCGGTGCCGCGGGGGGAGGTGATGGGGAAGGGGCGGGGAAGGGGGCGGTGCCGCGGGGGGAGGTGATGGAAGGGGCGGGGAAGGGGGCGGTGCCGCGGGGGGAGGTGATGGAAGGGGCGGGGAAGGGGGCGGTGCCGCGGGGGGAGGTGATGGGAAGGGGGCGGTGCCGCGGGGGGAGGTGATGGGAAGGGGGCGGTGCCGCGGGGGGAGGTGATGGGAAGGGGGCGGTGCCGCGGGGGGAGGTGATGGGAAGGGGGCGGTGCCGCGGGGGGAGGTGATGGGAAGGGGGCGGTGCCGCGGGGGGAGGTGATGGAAAGGGGGCGGTGCCGCGGGGGGAGGTGATGGAAAGGGGGCGGTGCCGCGGGGGGAGGTGATGGGAAGGGGGCGGTGCCGCGGGGGGAGGTGATGGGAAGGGGGCGGTGCCGCGGGGGGAGGTGATGGAAAGGGGGCGGTGCCGCGGGGGGAGGTGATGGAAAGGGGGCGGTGCCGCGGGGGGAGGTGACGGAAAGGGGGCGGTGCCGCGGGGGGAGGTGATGGGAAGGGGGCGGTGCCGCGGGGGGAGGTGCCGCGGGGGGAGGTGATGGGAAGGGGGCGGTGCCGCGGGGGGAGGTGATGGGAAGGGGGCGGTGCCGCGGGGGGAGGTGATGGGAAGGGGGCGGTGCCGCGGGGGGAGGTGATGGGGAAGGGGGCGGTGCCGCGGGGGGAGGTGATGTGGAAGGGGGCGGTGCCGCGGGGGAGGTGATGTGGAAGGGGGCGGTGCCGCGCGCGGTCACGGTGCGCGGCCCCGAGCTGCTCAGTGACAGTTGGCTCTCGCGGCGGTAATGGCGGCGGGCGCCGGGGACACGGAGCGCCTGGAGGCCGAGCTGACCTGCGCCATTTGTTTGGACCTGTTCCGGGAGCCGGTGACGGCGCCGTGCGGCCACAATTTCTGCCGGAGCTGCCTGGCGCAGTTCTGGGCCGGGGACGGGCGATACCTCCTGGGCTTCACCTGCCCGCAGTGTCGCCGC
The DNA here is from genome assembly GCF_037043375.1 of Chiloscyllium plagiosum. Classification (NCBI taxonomy): domain Eukaryota; kingdom Metazoa; phylum Chordata; class Chondrichthyes; order Orectolobiformes; family Hemiscylliidae; genus Chiloscyllium; species Chiloscyllium plagiosum. The sequence continues at coordinate 61,682,473 of NW_028270163.1, read as the reverse complement.
CACTTCCCGGAGCGGCCCGAGCTGCAGCCGAACCGTGTGCTGTGCGCCGTGGTGGAGGAGTTCGAGCGGGGCCGGAGCCAGAGCCTTCAGGCCGAGCCTGAGGCCGAGCCCCCGGCCGCCGTGGCCTGTGATGCCTGTCCTCCCGGGGCCGGGGCCCGGGCGCCGGCCGTCCGCAGCTGCCTGACCTGCCTGGCCTCATTCTGCAGCGAGCACCTTGTCCCGCACCAACAGAGCGCGGCCTTCCGTAACCACAACCTCCAGCCCCCGCTCGCGGACCTGGCCGAGCGCCTGTGCCCCCAACACGGCAACCTGCTCGAGTTCTACTGCCGCCCCCACCGCAGCTGCATCTGCGCCGTCTGCATCCTGGAACACCGCGGCTGTGAGACCGACAGGATGGAGGCGGCCTTCAGGCAGCAGGAGGTCAGGGGGGCATCGGGGGTCAGGGGGTGTGAGGGGGGGTCAGGGGGGCATCGGGGGTCAGGGGGGCATTGGCGGGTCAGGGGATGTGACGGGGTCAGGGGGGCATTGGCGGGTCAGGGGATGTGGGGGGGTCAGGGGGGCATTGGCGGGTCAGGGAGTGTGAGGGGGGCATCGGGGGTCGGGGGGCATTGCGGGTCAGGGGGTGTGAGGGGGGCATCGGGGGTCAGGGGGCATCGGGAGTCAGGGGGGCATTGGCGGGTCAGGGGATGTGAGGGGGTCAGGGGGGCATTGGCGGGTCAGGGGGTGTGAGGGGGGCATTGGTGGGTCAGGGGATGTGGGGGGGTCAGGGGGGCGTTGGGGGCATTGGCGGGTCAGGGGATGTGAGGGGGCCGGGGGCATTGGGGGCATGGGGTGAGGTGACCTCAGGGGGGCAGGAGGTTGGGGGCAGGGGGTGATGTGACATTGGGCAGTGAGGGGACATTTGGGTAATGGGGTCTGTCAGGGAATGGGGGTAATGGGGGGTAAGTAAGCAGACATTGGATAGGGGAAGAGGGACAAGAGGCAAGGGGACTGTAGGGGGCAGGGAGGAGTGGGGTAAACAATGGGACTGTGGGTGAGAGTGCTAGCAGGGGAGAGGCTGGAGGTTGAGGGGAAATAAGGGGACATTGTGGTGCAAATGGAGGGACAGGAAGAGAGAAGGTGGAGTAGGATAAACAAGTGACCACTGGCAGAGTGAAGAAAGGTGGCAGGAGAGGTGTGGGGATATCTAGGGGACAGGAGAGGGAAGGGGACCATGGTGGAGGATGAGGGGCAGACATGGTGGGCAGTTGATGATGACAGTGAAGTCATTGAAGGGAGGTTAGTGAATGAGTTGCTAGGGATGGGCGAGTTGGCAAAGACCATTCACAGCTTCACCACCCTTTGGCTGAAGAAATTCCTCCTCATCTCCGTTCATCAGGGTCCATGCAATCAGTCTGTGCTCTCAGGTCCTAGGTTTTTCTACTGAAAACATCATCTCCATGTCCACTTTATCCAGTCCTCTCCGTATTCTGTCCATGTCAATCAGATCTCCATCATGCTTTTAAACTCCAGTGAGTACACATGAGTCATCAACCACTCCTCGTGACAAGTCCTTTATCCCTGGTACCATCCTTGTAAACCTGCTCTGGACTACCTCCAGTCAGCACAGCTTCCTCAGATACAGGGCCCAAAACTCTATTCCAAATATATGAGGAGGGAGAGCATAGAGTTGAGGAAATGGGAAAGAAGGGTGGTAACGGAGCAAGTGTGGTTTGTTGGGTGGAGCAGGGTCAAGGGATGTTGGTGATTGCGGTTATAGGGTAGTTGTGTACTTGAATCCTTGCTATTAAGACCAAGATAGTATTTTCCTCGACTGCCTGTTTACTTATTAGTGACTGGTGTATAAGGGAGGAGAAAGTGAGGTCTGCAGATGCTGGAGCTCAGAGCTGGAAATGTGTTGCTGGAAAAGCGCAGCATCCAGGGAACAGGAGAATCGACGTTTCGGGCATAAGCCCTTCTTCAGGAATGGGGAAAGTTTGTCCAGCAGGCTAAGATAAAAGGTAGGGAGGAGGGACTTGGGAGAGGGGCGTCGGAAATGTGATAGGTGGAAAGAGGTCAAGGTGAGGGTGATAGATCAGACTGGGGTGGGGGCGGAGAGGTCGGGAAGAAGATCTCAGGTTAGGAAGGCGGTGCTGAATTTGATGGATTTGACTGAGACAGGGTGGGGGGAGGGGAAATGAGGAAACTGGTGAAATCCGAGTTCATCCCTTGTGGTTGGAGGGTTCCTAGCCGGAAGATGAGGCGTTCTTCCTCCAACCGTCGTTTTGTTGTGGTCTGACGATGGAGGAGTCCAAAGACCTGCATATCCTTGGTGGAGTGGGAGGGGGAATTGAAATGTTGAGCTACAGGGTGGTTGGGTTGGTTGGTCCGGGTGTCCCAAAGGTGTTCTCTGAAACGCTCCGCAAGTAGGCGGCCCGTCTCCCCAATATAGAGGAGGCCACATCGGGTGCAGAGGATGCAATAGATGATATGTGTGGAGGTGCAGGTGAATTTGTGGCGGATATGGAAGTTTCCTTTGGGGCCTTGTAGGGAGGTGAGGGGGGAGGTGTGGGCGCAAGTCTTGCACCTCCTGCGGTTGCAGGGGAACGTGCCGGGAGTGGAGGTTGGGTTGGTGGGGGGTGTGGATCTGATGAGGGAGTCACGGAGGGAGTGGTCTTTACGGAATGCTGGTAGGGGAGGGGAGGGAAATATATCCCTGGTGGTGGGGTCCGTTTGGAGGTGGCGGAAATGACGGCGGATGATGCGCTGTACATGGAGATTGGTGGGGTGGTAGGTGAGGACCAGTGGGGTTCTGTCCTGGTGGCGGTTGGAGGGGCGGGGTTCAAGGGCGGAGGAGCGGGAAGTGGAAGAGATGCGGTGGAGGGCATCGTCGACCACGTCGGGGGGGAAATTGCGGTCCTTGAAGAAGGAGGCCATTGGGATGTGTGTTTTTGGAACTGGTCCTCCTGGGAGCAGGGCACCTAGGTCTATTCGAACATTGCTCCCTCTCAATTTATAGTCATTCAGATGTTGCTGTTTTGCTCCCAAAGTGGACACCCTCACACTGTACTCCATTTGCCATGCATTTGTCCATTCACTTGTCCACATCACACTGAAGTATCTCTGCATTCTCCTCACACCTCACTCCCCCACCCAACCTCATGCCATCTACAGACTTGGAAATAGTATGTTCATATAAATCAGGAGTGTATATTTTTGAATTACTGGGATCCTAGCACTTCCCCCTCATGTTGTCTTTCAGCACCCCAATTCTCCCATGGCCCCTTCTCTCTCCTCTTCCCACTTCCCCTCCCTGTCCCTGTCCTGTTGCCTGTGACGACAGAGATATACATGCTGCCTGTCTGTTTTGAGCCTGTAGCTGAGTGCCTGCTACTGGTGCTGTTTTGGGTGGTTGTTTGGCAGGCTTTGTAATATCCAGGTGTTTACAAATTAGCTTTGATTGAGAAACCAAAACTAACATTAATCCTGAACATGTCAGTTGGTGTTGAGAGAGGTGGAGGATTGCTCAATGTTAATCTACTGGCAGCTCAGGAATGACGTTACGTGGCAGGGTCCAGTTTATCCGATGCAAGAGCAAGTTTTACAAGGGTTGTCCTTTTAGTCCTGCTTTTGTTCTCAGCCCTTGAGCCTGTTCCATCCAGCAAGTTAAACTGGAACAGTATAAAACATCAGACAGACACAAGTCTATGTTCTGAAGAAGGATCACTCGATCCAAAATGTTAAGTCTGATTTCTCTTCACAGATGCTGCCAGGCCTCCTGAGTTTTTTCACCAACTTCTGTTTTTGTTTCTAATTTACTGCATCTGCAATTCTGTCGGTTTTTATTTAAACAGGCACAGCCAGGGATCCCTCAACAGTTGTCAGGAAAGATCAGTTTGCACAAGAGTGAGCGAAGGGTATTGACAGGAATTCTTGTTTAGCACTTAAGGGGAAGAGTAGAAGATTGAGGGGAAATTAATTTGAAGTGTATAAAATTGAGGATCAAGGAAGAATGGTAGAATGGGACTGTTTCCCTTAATAGTTGCGATAGTATCTATTGGCAGCAATTTAAAATGTTTGGCAAAGGGGAAATGGCACTGCTGTTTCCCCAGAGAATGGGAGGATCCTGGAACTCTGCCTGAAAGGGTAATAGAGAGACAAACATTCACATTTAAGTAGTGTTTGGAAGAGATATGAGCTGCTGGTTGTAGTTTGTTGCAGTTGAATGCAGGATTACTAAGTAATATTTGCTCTTTTATAAGCTGTGTTTGATCATTGATCAGTATGCCATGATGTGGACACAATCACTTGTGCAATAACCAGGGGATTTTGAGAGAAAGGCTTACTCTGCAGATTGTGTATAGAGTATTCGATTAATGGCATTTAACTGAGGTGACCTAAAGACTAACATTCTGAATGTCATTGTAAAAGCTGATGCCTCAAAGTCCAGTAAAGTTCTGGCAAAGTCAATTTATGATGTTGTTAAATACACTTCCATGTTCAGGGTGTATTAAGTTGGCTCATTGCAACAGGAGGAGACTATTCAGTCATTTTGCTAGATCATGCCTAATTTGTATATTAATCTGAATAAGGTTCAGTGGATTTGAACTGTTAACTCTGCTCCACAGATGCTGCCAGACTTCTCCAACAATTTCTGGTTTAATCCATTTACCTACCTATCTTGTTAATGTTCTTTCCTGACAGATCTATCAATTTCAGTTGATCCCCAACCTTGACAGGTTTTTGTCAAATTGCGGATTCCAATCTCCTCTGTCTGGTCCACAGCTTCCAAATGTCCCAGGGCTAGCTCCATGTTTAAGATTTGCCCCCTATGTTCTTATCTGTATACCAGAGGTGATGATTTCTTTAAGCTAGCATTAACAACTCATTTCATCATCTTAAAATGTCTTGATATGTTGGCACTGACTAAAAAAAGCTGAAAAATGTGTTGCTAGAAAAGCGCAGCAGGTCAAGCAGCATCCAAGGAGCAGGAGAATCGACATTTAGGGCATAAGCCCTTCAGGAATGCTCCTGCTCCTTGGATGCTGCCTGACCTGCTGCGCTTTTCCAGCAACACATTTTTCAGCTCTGATCTCCAGCATCTGCAGTCCTCATTTTTTCCTAACTGACTAAAAATAGTAAGTAACAACACACCATTTTGCCCATCATATCAGTAATTGTGACCAATGCCAACCCTTGGTCTGTAATTCAGATTTGGAACAATTCATTCAGGCTCCTTGGACAGCATATTCTATGTGCACGACCTCTTACTATCTCGAAGGACAAGAGCAGCAGATAAAAGGGGATGCCATGAAGTTCTCATCAAAACAACTTACCATCCTCACTTGCAAAGCAAATGGGATATTGTTTATTGAGAAGCGCAAGCGATATGAAAATAGGGATATAAACAAAGTGCTGGAGAACCTTAGCTTTTGTGGAGAGAGAAGCATTGAGTTTATAACTTTGATCTGAAGTTGAGTTCTACTGAACTCCTCTTCTGGGCGATCTTTCCGAGTCTTGATTTGTCCAATTCTTTGCAACTACTTTTATCTGTTTAATGACCTCTCCAATGTGATCACTTCCTGTGATGCAGAGATGAGGCAACTAATTCAGTTGTGGCTTAACTTGTGCTAAACCACCCTATCTTCCTATCTCACTGCCTTCAGGGATCTAGAGACTTACACGCCAAGCTCATTTTGTTCCTCTACACCCATCATTATCCTTCTGTTCCTGTCCAAACCTTTGATTTGTTTTCCTTTTCCTAACTAGAATAAAGGAGAGCCCTAAAGCTTTCTATAGGTATGTGAGGAATAAAAGGATGATTCGGGTCGGAATAGGGCCGATCAAAGACAGAAGTGGGAAGTTGAGTGTGGACCCTGTGGAGATTGGAGAGGTGCTAAATGAACATTTCCCATCGGTTTTCACTCAGGAAAAGGAGAATATTGTAGAGGAGAAGAATGAGGCATAAGATATTAGACTAGAAAGGATTGAGGTTAGCTACGAACAGGTGTTATCAATTCTAGAAGGTGTGAAAGTAGATAAATGCCCTCCACCGGATGGGATTTATCCGAGGATTCTCTGGGGAGCGAGGGAGGAGATAGCGGAGCCTTTGGCTTTGATATTTGAGTCGTCATTGTCTGCAGGTTTGGTACCAGAGGACTGGAGGATTGCAAATGCTGTGCCCTTGTTCAAGAAGGGCAGTAGAGATGACCCAGGTAATTATAGACCAGTGAGCCTTACTTCTGTTGTAGGAAAGGTTTTGGAAAGGATTATAAGAGATAAGATTTATAATCATTTAGCAAGCAACAATTTGATTTCAGATAGTCAACATGGTTTCGTCAAGGGCAGGTCATGTCTCACGAACCTCATTGAGTTATTTGAGAAGGTGACCAAGCATGTAGATGAGGGTAGGGCAGTTGGCGTGGTATACGTGGACTTCAGTAAAGCCTTTGATAAGGTTCCACATGGTAGGCTGTTTGAGAAAATGCAGAGGCATGGAATTGAGGGTGATCTAGCAGTTCAGTTTAGAAACTTTCTTTCTGAAAGAAGACAGTGAGTGGTGGTTGATGGAAAATATTCAGCCTGGAGTTCGGTTACTAGTGGTGTGCCACAAGGATCTGTTTTGGGACCACTGCTGTTTGTCATTTTTATAAATGACTCAGACGCAGGCATAGGTGGATAGGTTAGTAAATTTGCAGATGACACTAAAGTCGGTGGCGTAGTGGACAGTGTGGAAGAATGTTACAGGTTGCAGGGGGACTTGGATAAACTGCAGAATTGGACTGAGAGGTGGCAAATGGAGATCAATGCAGCTAAATCTGAGGTGACGCACTTTGGGAAGAATAACAGGAAGGCAGAGTACTGGGTCAATGGAAAGATCCTTGGTAGTGTGGATGTGCAGAGGAATGTTGGAGTCCATGTACATAGATCCCTGAAAGTTGCCACCCAGGTGGATAGTGCTGTTAAGGAGGCATACGGTGTGTTAGGTTTCATTGGTAGAGGGATTGAGTTCCGGAGTCGCAATATCATGCTGCAACTATACAAAACGCTGGTGCGGCCGCACTTGGAATATTGTGTACAGTTCTGGTCTGCATATTTCTGGAAGGATGTGGAAGCATTGGAAAAGGTGCAGAGGAGATTTACCGGGATATTGCCTGTTCAGGAGGGAAGGTCTTATGAGGAAAGGCTGAGAGACTCGGGTCTGTTCTCATTGGCAAGAAGAAGGCTAAGTGGGGATTTGATAGAGACATACAAGATGATCAGAGGATAAGAGAGGGTAGACAGTGCAAATCTTTTTCCGAGGAGGATGACATCAGCGTGTACGAGGGGGCATAGCTACAAATTGAGGGGTGATAGATTTAAGACAGATGTCAGAGGCAGGTTCTTTACTCAGAGAGTGGTAAGGGCGTGGAATGCCCTGCCTGCTAATGTAGTCAACTCAGCCACATTAGGGAGATTTAAACAATCCCTGGATAAACACATGGATGATGATGGGATAGTGTAGGGGGACGAGCTGAGAATAGTTCACATGTCAGCGCAACATCGAGGGCCGAAGGGCCTATTCTGCGCTGTATTGTTCTATGTTCTATTGTATTATCCCACACCCCTCCACTGGATTCTGTTTGTCATTTTTCTGTGCACCTGAGCTTCTGACTAATTGTCTATTTCCAGGGAATACTACCTGCCTGCGCCATCTTTTTGTTTAAACCTTTTAGCTCTGGTATTATCCTGGTGACCCAGAGAAGCTCCAAGCATTGCTCTCCAGGGGTTCTGTCCCAGTCCTGAGTGGCTTTCTTAGGCATGAGGTGTGGAGAGGTTGTGGTGCTCGTGTTTCAATAAGTTTGAAGTGATCTACTGATAACATGACATTGATGAGAATGTCTGCCTTCCTCAGGCAGACCTGAAGACCCAGCGGAAGAATCTGCAATATCAAATCATCCAATTACAGCATCACCTGGAGCTTGTGCGTTATAAGAAACAACACCTCACGGTATGTGGTTACCGTCGGGCTCTTAAAATCATGAGTGGAGTGTGTGCGTTGAGGCTGTCTTGGTGTGCGGTTGGTGTATGTTGGGGGTCAGTGTTGGGGTGGGTATATTAAGGGTTGGTGTTAGGAGTTGGGGGATGTAAGAATGTTGAGGATCAGTGTCAGGAGTGAGGAAGGGCGCAGGGGCATTGAGGGCCAATGTTAGGAGTGAGGGTGGGAGGACTGTATCAGGGCTCTGGTGCTTTCCTATCTTTTGCAGTTAGATACTAATGAGCTCTAGGCTGAGGGGGGACAGTTTTGGATCTGAATTCCTGAGTGGGAGGGGGGTGGTGTGGTGTTGGCTCTCGCGCTCTCTCGCTCTCTCTCTCGCTCTCTCTCGCTCTCTCTCGCTCTCTCTCGCGCTCTCTCGCGCTCTCTCGCGCTCTCTCGCGCTCTCTCGCGCTCTCTCTCGCTCTCTCTCGCTCTCTCTCTCGCTCTCTCTCGCTCTCTCTCGCTCTCTCGCGCTCTCTCGCGCTCTCTCTCGCTCTCGCGCTCTCTCGCGCTCTCTCGCGCTCTCTCGCGCTCTCTCGCGCTCCCTCGCGCTCCCTCGCGCTCCCTCGCGCTCCCTCGCGCTCCCTCGCGCTCCCTCGCGCTCCCTCGCGCTCCCTCGCGCTCCCTCGCGCTCCCTCGCTCTCCCTCGCGCTCCCTCGCGCTCCCTCGCTCTCCCTCGCTCTCCCTCGCTCTCCCTCGCTCTCCCTCGCTCTCCCTCGCTCTCCCTCGCTCTCCCTCGCTCTCCCTCGCTCTCCCTCGCTCTCCCTCGCTCTCCCTCGCTCTCCCTCGCTCTCCCTCGCTCTCCCTCGCTCTCCCTCGCTCTCCCTCGCTCTCCCTCGCTCTCCCTCGCTCTCCCTCGCTCTCCCTCGCGCTCCCTCGCTCTCCCTCGCTCTCCCTCGCGCTCCCTCGCTCTCCCTCGCTCTCCCTCGCGCTCCCTCGCGCTCTCTCGCGCTCCCTCGCGTTCCCTCTCGCGCTCCCTCTCGCGCTCTCTCTCGCGCTCTCCTGCATTGTCTGAGCCAAGATGTCACCTTATTTATAAAACCTTAAGTTATCTCGAGAATGTGACTTAAAAGTAGTTCTGGGGTTTACATATCAATGAACCTAAACCTGCAACGCATTCTAAAAGATGAAAATCTTAACAGCAATCCAGGTTTCTTCAATATTTCATTTCAATTGCATGACACTAATGTTTTGCTGTAAATTCTGTGTCTTATGGTCCTGCTCCACAGCTACCTGATGGAGGAGCAGTGCTCCGAAAGCTAGTGCTTCCAAATAAACCTGTTGGACTGTAACCTGGTGTTGTGATTTTTAACTTTGAATACCACCAAAATTGGCCCTGGTTAACTTGAACCTGTTGACCAGACCAATTCTTTTCTGTAGATATTTTAAAACTAATGGAATTAGTGCTCCTTCAATAATACTTTAGTCACTTGTCCTGCTGCCTTATCTATGACAAGCAAAGTTCTGCATGAAACCCTGAACTTTCAATCTTCATTGTTAGGATTCCTCCATGAAGCAGAAATTGTCACTTTCCAGTGAATTCAATGAGATGAAAACTCTAATTGAGGAGGAAGAGAAGATTGCAGCTAAACTAATTGAGGAAGAGGAGAACAAAGCAGCGAGCCAAGTTGCTGATGCACTTGATCAGATCAACACCCAGCTCGATAAACTGAAGGAATACAAGGAGCAGCTTGATTCACTGCTGTCCCACACTGGGAGCATGCACTTCTGGAAGGTTTGACTTTCTTTGATAGTCTTTTTCCAGTTTCTAACAGTGTCTGTTTTCTAACACAAATGCTGGATGAGGAAGTGTTTTTAAGCAGTTGTTGTGTTGGTGTAGGCGTTTGAGATGAGGTGAGTGATAGCCTTCGACAAAAGGGCTACGTTTGCCGAGTGTGGCAGGAAGGAGTCCTGGCAAAACTGGATTCAATGGGTATCGGGGGCAAACTCTTTGGCTGGAATCATACCTGGCACAAAAGAAAATGATTGTGGTTGTTGGTGGTCAGTCATCTCAGCTCCAGGACATCTCTGCAGGAGTTCCTCAGGGTAGTGTCCTCGACCCAATCATCTTCAGCTGCTTCATCAATGACCTTCCCTCTGTCATAAGGTCGGAAGTGCGGATGGTCACTGATGGTTGCACAGTGTTCAGCACCATTCACAACTCCTCAGATACTGAAGCAGTCATAGAATAATATGGCATGGAAACAGACCCTTAGGCCCAAACTGGTCCATGTTCAAATGCAGCAAGACCTGGATCATATCCAGGTTTGGGCTCACAAGTAGCATTTATGTCAAACAAATGGCAGGCAATAATCATCTTCAATGAGAGACAATCTAATAATCGCCGTTACACATTCATTCGCATTACCCTCATTATCAAATCTTTGGGGTTATCGTTGACCAGAAACTGAAATTGACTGGCCTTATAAATACAAAGTAGACAGGCAGGTGGCTGGAAGAACAGGGCAAGGCAGGCAGCATCAGGAGGGACAGGCAGGACGCTGGGAGAACACAGCAAGCCAGGCAGCATCAGGAGGGACAGGCAGGAGGCTGGGAGAACACAGCAAGGCAGGCAGCATCAGGAGGGACAGGCAGGTGGCTGGAAGAACAGGGCAAGGCAGGCAGCATCAGGAGGGACAGGCAGGTGGCTGGGAGAACACAGCAAGCCAGGCAGCATCAGGAGGGACAGGCAGGAGGCTGGGAGAACACAGCAAGGCAGGCAGCATCAGGAGGGACAGGCAGGACGCTGGGAGAACACAGCAAGCCAGGCAGCATCAGGAGGGACAGGCAGGAGGTTGGGGGAACACAGCAAGGCAGGCAGCATCAGGAGGGACAGGCAGGACGCTGGGAGAACACAGCAAGCCAGGCAGCATCAGGAGGGACAGGCAGGAGGCTGGGAGAACACAGCAAGGCAGGCAGCATCAGGAGGGACAGGCAGGACGCTGGGAGAACACAGCAAGCCAGGCAGCATCAGGAGGGACAGGCAGGAGGTTGGGGGAACACAGCAAGGCAGGCAGCATCAGGAGGGACAGGCAGGACGCTGGGAGAACACAGCAAGCCAGGCAGCATCAGGAGGGACAGGCAGGAGGCTGGGAGAACACAGCAAGGCAGGCAGCATCAGGAGGGACAGGCAGGACGCTGGGAGAACACAGCAAGCCAGGCAGCATCAGGAGGGACAGGCAGGAGGTTGGGGGAACACAGCAAGGCAGGCAGCATCAGGAGGGACAGGCAGGACGCTGGGAGAACACAGCAAGGCAGGCAGCATCAGGAGGGACAGGCAGGAGGTTGGGGGAACACAACAAGGCAGGCAGCATCAGGAGGGACAGGCAGGACGCTGGGAGAACACAGCAAGGCAGGCAGCATCAGGAGGGACAGGCAGGAGGCTGGGAGAACACAGCAAGCCAGGCAGCATCAGGAGGGAGAGGCAGGAGGCTGGGAGAACACAGCAAGGCAGGCAGCATCAGGAGGGAGAGGGACACGGCAAGGCAGGCAACATCAGGAGGGACAGGCAGGAGGCTGGGGGAACACAGCAAGGCAGGCAGCGTCAGGAGGGAGAGGGACACAGCAAGGCAGGCAGCATCAGGAGGGACAGGCAGGAGGCTGGGAGAACACAGCAAGCCAGGCAGCATCAGGAGGGACAGGCAGGAGGCTGGGAGAACACAGCAAGGCAGGCAGCATCAGGAGGGACAGGCAGGATGCTGGGAGAACATAGCAAGGCAGGCACCATCAGGAGGGACAGGCAGGAGGCTGGGGGAACACAGCAAGGCAGGCAGCGTCAGGAGGGAGAGTGACACAGCAAGGCAGGCAGCATCAGGAGGGAAAGGCAGGAGGCTGGGAGAACACAGCAAGGCAGGCAGCATCAGGAGGGAGAGGGACACAGCAAGGCAGGCAGCATCAGGAGTGAGAGGCAGGAGGCTGGGTGAACACAGCAAGGCAGGCAGCATCAGGAGGGACAGGCAGGAGGCTGGGGGAACACAGCAAGGCAGGCAGCATCAGGAGGGACAGGCAGGAGGCTGGGGGAACACAGCAAGGCAGGCAGCATCAGGAGGGAGAGGGACACAACAAGGCAGGCAGCATCAGGAGGGACAGGCAGGAGGCTGGGGGAACACGGCAAGGCAGGCAGCATCAGGAGGGAGAGGGACACAGCAAGGCAGGCAGCATCAGGAGGTGGAGACGTGGATGTTTTGGGTGTAACCCTTCTTCAGGAGTCTTCACGCCCCTCCCCCTGAAGAAGGGTTACACCTGAAACGCGGACTTCTCCACCGTCTGATGCTGCCTGCCTTGGTGTGTTCTTCCAGCCACCTGCCTGTCGACTTTGAATTCCAGCATCTGCAGTTTTTTTTTGTCTTTCATATATACAGTGGCTGCAGGAGCAGATCAGAGGCTAGAAATGTTGCAGTGAGTAACTCGCCACCTGACTCCCTAAAACCTGTCCACCATCTACAAGGCACAAGTCAGGAGTGTGATGGAATACTCCCCTTTTGCCTGGATAAGAGCAGCCCTGACCCCAACAACACTGAAGCTTGAACAAAGCAGGCACTTAATTTTATTGGCACCACATGCACAAACATTCACTCCCTCCGCCACTGATGCTCAGTAGCAGCAATGTGGACCATCAACAAGGTGCAATGCAGGAACCACCAAGGCTCCTTAGACAGCACCTTCTAAACCCACAATCACTTCCATCTAGAACAACATGGGCAGCAGATACATAGGAATGCTATCACCTGCATGTTCCCCTCTACTGTGAACTGCCTCAGCAAAAGGCTTGACATTTAACATTGGCAGTCTGCAAATGTTTTGAACTAATGCCTGGGATGAGAATTGTCCTATGAGGCATGATTACCTAGATTGGACCTACATTCTGTAGTTTGGAAGAATGGAGGGTGATGTAATTCAAGCAAAGGATGGCACGGTGGCACAGTGGTTAGCACTGCTGCCTCACAACACCAGAGTCCCAGGTTCAATTCCCGCCTCAGGCGACTGACTGTGTGGAGTTTGCACCTTCTCCCCGTGTCTGTGTGGGTTTCCTCCGGGTGCTCCGGTTTCCTCCCACAGTCCAAAGATGTGCAGGTTAGGTGAATTGGCCATGCTAAATTGTCCATAGTGTTAGGTGCATTAGTCAGAGGGAAATGGGTCTGGGTGGGTTACTCTTCAGAGGGTCGGTGTGGACTGGTTGGGCCAAAGGGCCTGTTTCCACACTGTAGGGAATCTAATCTAAAAATCCGATCTAATCAAACAAACTTCTTTCAGGGCTTGATAGGGTAGATGGGAGGATGTTTCTCTCTGGCTGGCAGTTGAGATCATGCAAACATAGTTGCAGGCTAAGTGATAGGTCATCTAGCTCTGAGATGAGGGATTTTTTATTTAGATTACTTACAGTGTGGAAACAGGCTCTTCGGCCCAACAAGTCCACACCGACCCTCCGAAGAGCAACCCACCCAGACCCATTCCCCTAGATTTACCCCTTACCTAACACTACGGGCAATTTAGCATGACCAATTCACCTGACCTGCACATCTTTGGACTGTGGGAGGAAACCGGAGCACCCGGGGGAAACCCACGCAGACACGGGGAGAAGGTGCAAACTCCACACAGTCAGTTGTCTCTGGCGCTGTGCGGCTGCAGTGCTAACCACTGTGCCACCGTGGATTTCTTCACAGAGATGATGAATCTTTGGGATTTTCTATCTCAGAGCGCCATGGAGGCTCGGCCATGGAGGCTGAGACACTGAGGAGATACAGCACTTTACTTACTAGATTTCTCTGTATTGTAAACAGCATAGGGAAATGTTGAATAAGAAACAACGACAGGAGTAGGCTGTTTTGGCCCCTCGAGCCTGCTCCACCATTCATTCCAATCAATGCTGATTCAGCATTCCTCACGTCCACTTTCCTGGCCTGGCTCCATATCCCTCAATTCCCCGACTGAAGTAGATGAGCTAGGATCAAATTGAATGATGGACTGGGCCGAATGGCCCTTTTTTAATGTTGGAGATGAGTTCCTATTTTCAGAATATGATCAGTTGTCTTCTGATTTAGTGGTGAGTTCTGTGTTCAAGATGAATGTTTGTTTTCAGAGCATTGGTGAACTTCCTGCAATCTCGTTGAAAGCATGCACACCCCCCAATCCTGCTGAAGTGAATGTCCGGAAAGTGGAGCTTGTTCAAAAAGTGGTTTCTGCATTGAAGCAGGTTCTGGTTCGGGAGTTGAAAGCTCCAATGCAGCAGAGAATCAATCAAGTGGATCGGGCCGGTGAGTGGAAACATACCAGATTTAGATCAGTTTCTTGTGCACCATCTTTTCTGGCAGCTGCCGCTCCTTACAGCGGTATCAGCGAATGCTTACTGCATGAAGGAGGTCGTCTAACCCATCAGATCGTCTCCCTCCCATCCCTACTTCTCTGCCCTTTTCCTGTCACCCCACACTGTTGGGTGGCGAGGGGAACGTTCAAATGGGATTGGTGAGACTACAGTCGTGAACTGTAGGAACAACAAGCCCCGAGAATTCTGGATACCTAGGAATATTTGGGACTACATAACAAAGAAAAAAAAGAGGCTTTTAGCGGATACAAAGGGAGAAGATCAAGCGGCCCTAGCGGAGAATACCAAGTGTGCAGGGATCTTGAAGCTATTAGGAGACCAAGGAAGGGGCATGTTAAAATGTTGCTGAGCAAGATTGGGCAGAATCCCAGCGCAGACCCGAGGCGTTGAAGAAGCTTTTTCTGTGCTGTAGACCTCCCTAACTCTCGGGCTGCATGTGCAAGACAGGAAAGTATGAGGACCAGAAGGAAGTAGTGAAAGCACTTTGTATCATAAATAGAGAAATACAGAAATAAAGGTAAAGTTAACGTTACAGTCCTTACTAGTGTTAAGTAGGAAAGTAAAGGAATAAAGATTATCAAATCTGCAGAGGTTTTCCAGCACTTTCTGTTTTTGCTTCCCATTTTATCCAATTTCTTTTCATAACTGAAGCTCTCATTCCATGCAATATCCTGGCAAATCAGCTCTGCCCCTGCTTCAGTTGAATCTCATCCCTCCTACAATGTGGATTCCAGAACTATGCAAAATACTCTAGCTGTGGCCTAACCAACTGTTTATGTAGCTCCAACGTCATTTCCCTGCTCCTAAACTGTGCTTTGGCTAATAAAGGCAGACGTATCATGTGTCTCCTTAACACTGTCTCTACCTGCCCTATTCCTTTCAGGGACAGGAGATATGCACACCAAGGTCCCTCTGAGTCCTCATGCTTCCCAGGTCCTACCCCCCCCCCCCCCCCCCATGTATATCCCTTACCTTGCTTGTCATTCACCTGGACAGTCTCAGATTCCTCCCTCCCCTTCCTCGACCTTTCTATTTCTATCTCAGGCGACCGAATCAACACGGACATCTACTACAAACCGACCGACTCCCACAGCTACCTGGACTACACCTCCTCCCATCCTGCCCCCTGTAAAAACGCCATCCCATTCTCCCAATTCCTTCGACTCCGCCGCATCTGCTCCCAGGAGGACCAGTTCCAATACCGAACAACCCAGATGGCCTCCTTCAAAGACCGCAATTTCCCCCCCGACGTGGTCGACGATGCCCTCCACCGCATCTCTTCCACTTCCCGCTCCTCCGTCCTTGAACCCCGCCCCTCCAACCGCCACCAGGACAGAACCCCACTGGTCCTCACCTACCACCCCACCAATCTCCATGTACAGCGCATCATCCGCCGTCATTTCCGCTACCTCCAAACGGATCCCATCACCAAGGATATATTTCCCTCCCCTCCCCTATCAGCATTCCGTAAAGACCACTCCCTCCGTGACTCCCTCGTCAGATCCACACCCCCCACCAACCCAACCTCCACTCCCGACACCTTCCCCTGCTTCCGCAGGAGGTGCAAGACTTGCGCCCACACCTCCCCCCTCACCTCCCTCCAAGGCCCCAAAGGAAACTTCCATATCCGCCACAGATTCACCTGCACCTCCACACACCATCTATTGCATCCTCTGCACCCGATGTGGCCTCCTCTATATTGGGGAGACAGGCCGGCTACTTGCGGAGCGTTTCAGAGAACACCTCTGGGACACCCGGACCAACCAACCCAACCACCCTGTAGCTCAACATTTCAATTCCCCCTCCCACTCCACCAAGGATATCCTCCATCGTCAGACCACAACAAAACGACGGTTGGAGGAAGAACGCCTCATCTTCCGCCTAGGAACCCTCCAACCACAAGGGATGAACTCGGATTTCACCAGTTTCCTCATTTCCCCTCCCCCCACCCTGTCTCAGTCAAATCCATCAAATTCAGCACCGCCTTCCTAACCTGAGATCTTCTTCCCGACCTCTCCGCCCCCACCCCAGTCTGACCTATCACCCTCACCTTGACCTCTTTCCGACGCCCCTCCCCCAAGTCCCTCCTCCCTACCTTTTATCTTAGCCTGCTGGACAAACTTTCCTCATTCCTGAAGAAGGGCTTATGCCCGAAACGTCGATTCTCCTGTTCCCTGGATGCTGCCTGACCTGCTGCGCTTTTCCAGCAACACATTTCCAGCTCATTCCCAAGTGCATTTGAACATAGAACAGTTGTGCCGAATGTGATGCCAAATTAAACTAATCCCATCTGTCTGCCTTTGGTCCATATCCCTGCATTCCTTGCATATTCATGTGCCTATCTAAAAGTCCCTGAAATACTCCTATTGTATCTGTCTCCACTATCACCCCTGGCAGTGTGTTCCAGACTCCTACCACTGTGTAAAAAATGTCCCCCTCCCATCTCATTTGAGCCCCCTCCACCTTAAATGCATGCCCCCTAGTTTTAGACATTTCAATTTCTGGTGGTGAAAGGATTGATGGTCAGAATCTATCTGTGCATCTCATAATTTTATAGACTTCTATCAAATCTCCCTTCAGTCCCCACTGCTCCAAAGAAAACAGCCTGAGTTTTTCTAGTCTCTCCTTAGAGCTCATACCCTCTAATCCAGGCAGCATCCTGGTAAACCTCTTCTGCACCTTCTCCAAAACCTCCACATCCTTCCTGTAATGTGGTGACCAGAATTGAATGTAGTACTGTAATGCCTAACAGCAGTTAAAAAGCTGCAACATGACATGCTGACTCTCGTACTCAATTCCCTGACTGATAAAGGCAAGCATGCCATATGCTACCTTTACCACCCTATCTATTTGTGTGGCTGCTTTCAGGGAGCTATGCACTTGAACCCCAAGATCCCTTTGTACATCAAAGCTGTTCAGGGTCCTGCTGTTAACTATACTTTGCCTTAACATTTGATCTCCCAAAGTGCAGCACCTCACACTTACCCAGATTAAACTCCATCTCCCATTTCTCCACCTATATCTGCAATTGTCCTATATCCCCGTATCCTTTTGACAACTTCCTACACTATCCACAACTCCACTGATCTTTGTATTGTGTGGAAATTATTAACTCACCCATCTACATTTTCTTCCAAGTTATTTATATATATTTCAAAGAGCAGAGGTCCCAGTACGGATCCCTGCGGAACACCACTAATCACGGACCTCCAGCCTGAAAAACACTCTTCCAGCACTACCCTCTGTCTTTTCTGAGCAAGCCAATTCTAAATCCACCCAACCAAGTCACCATGGATCCTGAGCCTACCATGAGGGACCTTGTCGAAATCCTTATTAAAATCCATGGAGACAACAGCCACTGCTCTATCCTAATTGACCACCTTTGTCACCTCACAATTCAATCATTTTAATAAGACATGAGCTGCCCTGCCAAATTGACCATCCCTTATTAGGCTATGCTTTTCCAAATGCACATAAGTCATTTCCCTAAGAATTCTCTCCAGTAGCTTCACAACCACTCACAACCATGTGAGACTCACTGGTTTATAGTTTCCTGAATTATCCATATGTTTCTTCTTGAGTACAGGAACAGCATTAGCTACTCGCCAGGCCTCTGGGACCTCTCTGGTGGCTAGCGAGGGGACAAAAATCTTGGTATAGGCCCCAGCAATCTCCCCTCTTGCTTCTCTCAATAACAGAGGGCAGATCCCATCGAGCCCTGGAGACTTCTTATCTCTCTCTTTTCCGGATTGTATCAGCCTATCTTTATCATCTTGTACTCTAAGGCTATCCATCTCCTCATTATTTACCAACCCACCACTTTTTTTCATACTGTCTTCTTACTGATCAGCCATTTAGTATTCAAGTCTAAATTGGTTTATAAACCACAAACAGCAAGACAGATCCCTGTAGAACCCGACTGGACACATTTTCAGTCGCACACACACCATCAGCCATCATCCTGTGCTTTCTACCACTCAGCCAATTCTGTATCTCATTTGCCAAATTTCCTTGGATTCCATGGACTCTACCTTGGCTATCAGTCTCCCATGTGGGACCTTATTGAAAGCCTTGCTAAAGACAAAGTAGGCTATGTTGAATGCCCTCATCGACACACCTGGTCACCTCTTTGAGAAATTCTGAGTTGGCCAGACATGACCTTCCCTTAACAAAACCAGACTCTTCATAATTAAGCCCTGCCCCTCCAAATGCAGATTTAGTTCTGGTCCTCCGAATTGCTTCCAGTAGTTTCCCTATTACTGAGGTTATACTGACTGGCCTATGGTTTCCTGATTTATTCTTTGCTCCCCTCTTGAATAATGATCCCACACTAGTTGTCTTCCAGTTCTCTGGCACATCCCCTGTGGCCAGAGAGGAATTGAGTGTTATTGCCAATGCCCCTGCTATTTCCTCCCTTGCCTCACTCAACAGCTTGGGATACATTTCATCTGGCCCTGGAGATTTATCTACTTTTAAATCTGAGACCACTCAGAATTTCCTCTGGACACTAATTTCTTCAATTGTATCACAGTCCTTCTCCCTGATTTCAATACCCATGTCATCCCTTTTACTAGTGAACACAGACACAAAGTATTTATTTAGAACCCTACCTACATCCTCTGGCTCCATATGCAAATTCCCACTGTGCTCCTTAAGTTTCCTAGTTATCGTATATCCCCCTTAATTTAATTGTAAAATAACAAAGGACTTCCTTTTATTTTACCTGCCATTATTCTTTCATCGCCCATTTTGCTCCTCTAATTTCCTGTCTAAGTTTCCCGTCACACATTCTGAACTTCTCTCGGGCCTCTGCTCTTTTGAGCCCTAGTTATCTGCCAGAAGCCTTCCTTTTTGTCTTTCTCCAATCCCATGTATCCGTCAATATCCAGGGTTCACAGGATTTGATCCTGCTTTTTTAATTATTGGAACATGCTGACCCTGGACTCTCCCTATTTTCTCCTTAAATGGGTCCCAGTTTTCTGACTCATTTACCTGAAAGTATCAGCTGCCAGTCCATTCTGGCCAATTCCTATCTGATTTTATTAAAACCAGCTTCCCTCTAATTGAGAAGTTTGATTTCAGGCCCATTCTTGTCCTTTCCCAGGACAGTCTGGAAACTAATGGAGTTACGATCGCTGCCTGCAAAATGCTTCCCTTTGATACTCCAAACCCTCGGCCAGCTGCACTGCCTAAGATTAAATCCCAGTTCATCACCTCTCTTCTCGGGCTTTCTACAGACTGGCTGCAAAATCTCTTCTGGATACAGTTTAAGAATTCTGTTCCCTCTAAAACCTTTCACACTATGACTACCCCAGTTAATGCCGGGGAAGTTGAAATAACCCAGTCTCCCTACCCTTTAGTTTTATTTCACCGAACCTTGCCTGTATATCTGCTCTTGTGTCTCTCTGAACTTTTAGGGTACGGTAGTAATGTGATGGTTTTGAAGTTCTACCCCTATGGCTTCATTTGAGGAACTTTCTAATATGTCATCTCTTCTGTGTTGTAATCGATTCCCTGATCAATATTGAGACACTTCCTATTCCTTAACTTCTGTCCCTGTCTCTCCTGAAGACCCTATATCCTGGAGCTACCAAACTCCTGCTCCTCCCCCCCCCCCCCCCCCAATGCCACGCCACGCCATGACCATGTTTTAATGATAGCAATAGCTTCATATTCCCATGAACTCATCACCTTGACTATCAGATGACCAGTAGTAAAATAAATACCATCTAACCTTTGCCAAGCTCCCTTGTGCCGTAAGTGGGCTATAGTTTTTATGCTGCTTTGACTGACTAGCTGTCTGTTCTAATTTTGGCCATAGCCCTCCCCTGCTGAACTCTCTCTTTGTATTGTAACTCCTCCGCTGCCAAGTTAATTTAAACGTTCCCCAGCAGCCCTGCAAGAATGCGGATTCCATTCCAGTTCAGTTGCAACCCGTATGTGTTGTACAGATTCTGCTGTCTACAGAAGTCATCTCAACTTCCCTGAAATCTAAAACCTTGCATTTTGCACCATTTCTGTAGCCACATGTTCATCCAACCTATTTCTGTACTCACTAGTACATAGCACCAGAAGGAATCCTTTGGGGTCCTCTTCTTTAACCTACTTCCTAGCTCCCTAACTTCTGCATGCTGGACTTCATCCCTTTTTAAACTGATGTTATTATTAACAAACGGATCTCTGTTGTTTTCCCTTGCCTTTCACAATGCCATACAGCCATTCATTGACATCCCTGACCTAGCACAGGGGAGGCAGTTTACATCCTGCAATGTCTTCTGTGGCTGCACGTCCCCATTACAATTGAATCCCCTCCCACAATAACCCTCCTGTTCTTTTTTGTCCCCGCTTGTGCAGCTCATCTTCCCCAACAGTATCCAAAACAGTGTGTGTTCGAAAGGGAGATGACCACAGGGGGCCCCTGCACTACCTCTAAGAATGAGATGGTGGAGTATCGGGGAGTGCATGGCTAAATAGGGCCGAGTCAGCACAGCTTCATCAAGGGGAGTTCATGTCTGACAAATCTATTGGAATTCTTTGAGGTGGTAATAAGCAAGTTAGACAAAGGAGAGCCAGTGGACGTGATCTATTTGGATTTCCACAAAGCCTTTCACAAGGTTCCACACACAGGAGGCTGTTAAATATGATAAGAGCCCATGGTGTTAGGGGGCAAGGTACTGGCATGGATAGAGGAATGGCTGACTGGCAGAAGGCAGAGCAAAAGGATAAAGGGGTCTTTTCAGGATGGCAACTGGTGACCAGTGGAGCTCTGCAGGGGTCACTGTTAGGACCATAACTATTCATATTATACATTAATGATCTGGGTGAAGGAACTGAGGGTATTGTTGGTAAGTTTGCAGCTGACACAAAGGTGGAGGGACAGGTAGGTGTGGAGGAAGTGGGGAGGCTGCAGAAGGACTTGGGCTGACTAAGAGTGGGCAAAGAAGATACAATGTGGGAAAGTGAGAGGTTATGCACTTTGGTAGGAATAATAGAGACATAGGCCCAGTTTCTAAATGAGCAAGGATTCAGAAATCTGAAACAAAGGGATTTGGGGGTCCGAGTTCAGGATTCTCTTCAGGTAAACGTGCAGGTTTCAGTGGGCAGTTAGGAAGGCAAATGCAATCATATCAAGAAGAATAGAATACAAGAGCAGGGATAGCATTCCCTGATGAAGGGCTCCAGCCCGACGTGTAGATTTTCCTGCTCCTCTGATGCTGCCTGACGTGCTGTGCTTTTCCAGCACCGCACTAATCTTGTCTGTGATCTCCAGCATCTGCAGTCCCCACTTTCACCTACAAGAGCAGGAACGTACTGCTGAGACTGTATGAGGCTCTGGTCAGAACGCATTTAGAATATTGAGTAATCTGGTCCAGTATCTAAGGAGGGATGTACCTGCCTTGGGGAAGGTTCAAAGGTGGTGTACAAGAATGATCCCAGTGACTCTGGGCTCGTCGTAAGAGATGCGGCTGAGGACTCCGAGTCTGAACACCGAGTTGAAAAAGGTGAGGGCAGATCTACCTGAAACTTGAAGAATAGGAGAGGTCTGGATAGTGATCAGCACAGAATTTTCTAACATTAGGAGTGATGAGACTCAGTGAAGGAGCGACAGTTTTGAACTGAGATGAGGAAGGGTTTCTTCAGCCAGAGGGTGGGGAATCTTTAGGACTCCTTTTGGAACAGGAAGCTGTGGAGGCCAGGTCAAGGTTTTGATTAGTAAGGAGATCAAAGTTTAGAGGAAGAAGGCAGGAGTTATAAAACACATCAGCCATGATCAAAAGGTGGAGGAGACTTAATGGGCCGAATGGCCTAATTCTGCTCCTTTATCTTGGATGAGTGACTGGGAGGGGAGCTTGCAGCAGGTGGTGGTCTGTGTATCTGCTGCCCTTGTCCTTCTAGATAGAAGGAGTCATGGGTTTGGAAGATCCTGTCCAAGGATCTATCTTGAATTCGATGTGATAGCACTGGAGATGGTGCAAGGAAGATTGACCAGGATGTTCCCTGGGCCAGAGAGATGGACAGTCTGGGAGTTGTTTTCCTTAGAACAAAATAAATTGAGAGGAGACTTGATGAAATGTATAAAATTGAGGCACAGGTAGGGTAGACAGGAAGAAAAATGACCCCTTAATTGAGAGATCAAAGATAAGGCAAAGGTGGTTTGGAGGAGATGTGAGGGCAAACCTTTTCACCCAGGGTGGTGGGTATCTGGTACTCACTGTAAGGTTGGTAGAGGCAGAAACCCTCAGCACACTCGAGAAGCATTTAAATAAGCACTTGTGATGTCATGGCTGGGCTAGAGCAGGCACTAGGCAGTGGAATAGTTAGCTCATTGGTTTTGACAGGTGTGGACATGTTGAACTGTTGCTTGTGCTGTAGGCCTGTTGAAGATAGAAAGCCTCCATAGTATGTCAACGTTTTGGGCAATATTAATACTTTGTCTTCTTACACCACAGAGAAAACAAAGCTTAAAGCATTGGCCAATCCAGACCAGAGGATGGACACAAGTAAGTGATATTTACTACAACCCTCACTGGAATACACAGCTATACACACAATATTAGTTAGTCTCCAGCTTAATAATCTGGCAATAATACCGATGGGACCAGAGCCCCCCAAAACCCCCTTAGAATGGGGAAATTGAAGTGTCATAGAATCCCTACAGTGTAGAAAGAGGCCATTCAGTCCATTGACCCTCAAAAGACCTTCCCACCTCGACCCACCCCGACACTGACCCTGTAACTCCACATTTACCATGGCGAATCCACTCTAACCTGCTCATTCCTGGACAGTATGGAGCCCTGCCAGATCAATGTCTAGACATCTCTGGGTTAGAGAGTGTGTGGAATTCAGCCAGGCCTCCTGCTCCTAATCACTGTCCCAGTAACGTTGAATAAGGCTGAGACTAGATATGCATTTAAGAGGAGGAGGGGGAAGGTGAATAGGGTGAGCGAGAGAGATCAGGGCTAGGTGGATTAGACATCGTAAATTTGGGGCTATGGGGATAGTATTGGGAGCTACATTTGGATGGGATGCTTGTCCGAGGTTCAATATGGATTCAATGGACTGAATGGCCTATTTCTATACTGGATTCTATGGTTCTATAATTTCTCCCCTCTCAAAGGGGATGCAGTTACCCTATTGGTATTATCTGTAAATTCTGGTGTAACAGAGTCTAAGACAATCCATTCCAGAATTTAATTTCTCCACACCTCAGAGAAAATTGAATTTATTGTCACATATACTGAGCCACTGTGAACAGCTTTGTCTTGCGAGCAATACAGGCAGATCACAGAGTTAAGTAGCATAAATAGTAAATAATAGGTAAACAGCGGCAAAAACAAAAACACAGGGACAGGCGAATGTTAAGAGTTTGAGAGTCCATTCAGTATTCTAACAACAGTAGGGTAGAAACTGTTTTGAAACCGGCTGGTGCGTGTGTTCAGGCTTCTGTACCTTCTCCCCGATGGTAGAGGTTGTAGAAAAACATTGCCAGGGTGGGATGGATCGTTGAGAATGCTGGCGGCCTTTCCTTGACAGCGGGCCTGGTCGATGGATTCTATAGATGGGAGGTTGACCTTTGTGATTGTCCAGGCAGAGTTCACCACTCTCTGTAACCGTCTCCGATCTTGAATGGTACAGCTGCCATACCAGGTAGTGATACACCCAGACAGAATGCTCTCGATGGTGCACCTATAAATATTGGCAAGGGTATTCACCACCATGTCAAATTTCCTCAGCTGCCTGAGGAAGAAGAGATATTGTTGGGCCTTTGTAACCAGTGCGTCCACATGAAGAGTCCAAGAAAGCTTGTTGTTGATGGCCACTCTCAGGAGCTTGACACTCTCCACTCATTCCACCTCTGTGCTGTTAACGTGTAGAGGGGCATGAGTAACATCCCACCGAAAGTCAATAAACCAAGGCGAAGCATCAAATAACCAAGACCAAGGGCCAGCTGCAGACCAGCTAGAGGAGGAAAGGAACAGGCACCACATTCTAACACGGTGATATACCCCACCTCCCTCTCTAAGATTCTGATAAACCCTAATCCCCTTTCTGTAAGATTGCAGTGTACCCTGCACCTCTCGCTGTAAAGTAATTCTATGCTATGATGTTTGAGAAAATCAGTTTGGCTAAGGTAGTGATGAGAAGAGTTCATTGTGTGTGTTCGGGACAGTTTCCTAGAGCAATATCTTGTGGTTCCAACCAGGGATCAGCATATTTTGGAGATGGTAGTTTGTAAGGGGGCACATTTAATAATTGATCAGATTGTAAAAGATCCCCTTGAACAGTAATTGTAATCTGAGAATTTGGCATTCACTTTGAGGGTGAGAAACTTGGGTCAGAAACAACTGTACTAAACTTCTAATTCTGAGTGTGTCAGGCTCAGTGGACTGGGAAAGGAGTTTCCCAGGTAATTATTTATATACAATGACGAAGTACTTTAGAAAGGAAGTGAACTGATCATGGTCAATCAAGAAAATTAAGGATAACAGTAAATTGGAAGAAAAGCATATAATGTGCCAAATTCTTGTGGTAACTGAGAGGAATGAAACTGTTTTAAAAGCTAATAAAATTAAGAGGGAGTTAACTGGAGGGTTAATCTGGTTAACTGGAGGGTTAATCTAGCAAGTACTGTAAAAATGGACAGCAAGTGCTTCAAGTATGTAAAAAGGAACAGGGAGGCCAAAGTGAACACAGGTCCTTTAGAGAACAAGGGTGGGGAAAGCAGGACATTGCAGAGGAATTGAAATAATTTGCATCAGTCTTCATGGTGGATAACACTAATCGCATTCCAAAATATTGAATACTTAAGTTGGGTAGGGCTGCAATGCACGCCAACTATCACGAGAGAAAAGCACTAGAGGAAGGAATGGAGCTAAAGGCTGATCGTCACCTGGACCTGATGGGATGCAAGCTAGAATATTCAAGGAAATAGTTATAGAGGTAGTGAATGCACTGGTGGTAATCTTCCAAGAATCCTTACATTCTGGAAAAGTCAGAGGAGTACAAGAGTCCCAGTCCAATACCTTATTCAGAAAGGGTAGGAGACTACAAGCAGTTAACTAAAAGCCAGTTGTTACTGGGTGTATGTTAGCGTCTGGTATAAAGGATGGAATAGCAGAGCATTTAGGAATACATAATATGATCAAACAGAATCAACATGATTTTCTGAAGGGGAAATCATGCCTGAGAAATGTATTACAGCTCTTTCAGGAGGTGGGAAGCAGGGAAGTTATATGTTAGGATTTCTGTGGAGTTACAGAAGGTGAGTTGAGGCTGTTACTAAGTATGTTCAGGACTGAGTCAGCTAGGTTTTTTTAAATCAATTGAACAAAAGATGATGAAGTAAAGAGGAGCTGGCAATTTATCAAATCAGCCATGATCCCACTGAGTGGAGAAACCGTCTTGATGGACTAAACTCCGCACCTGTGACTGATGGCTGGACCCAGGTTTATTGTGGGCCCTTAATGGCCCTTGATATGGTCAGGGTGAGCTGTCTCCTTGAACTTCTGAAGTTCAGATGTTGGAGGAATATCCCCAGTATTGTTAGGGAAGGACTTACCAAAACGTTGGTATTAAAGGCAATGATCGCTGAAGGTAGTGGGCAGGGTGCCAAACAAGCGAATGCTTTGTCCTGATGTGTGAGCTTCTTGAGTGTTGTTAGAGCTGTGCCTATCCAGGCAAATAGAGAGTATACCTGTCTCGTGCCTGTAAATGATGGACAGAGTTTGGGAAGTTAGGAGTCACTCATCGCACAGACTGTAGGCCCTGGTTCCTTGTAGCAAGTCTTTCTCTGGGCTGGTCAGTAATAAATGCTGCGCCAGCATTTATTGCCCATTCTTAATTGCCCTGAGGGGTTTCCCTCCCTGAAAGACATTAGTAAACCAGATGGGTTTTTCCAACAATAAGCAACTGTAATGAATTCAAATTCCAGTTTCCACGTGGCAGCCCTACACTGGGGGATTGCTGGGTTAATAATCCAGCTGTAATAACACTTGGCCAGCACCCCTTAAGAGAAGTGAAGTCTGGCAGGGTTTCAGATCAATGTCGAGAGATCTCTGGGTTAAAGAGGAGAGCAATCAGCCAGGTCTCCTGCTCCTGAGCACAATCCCAGTGACGTTGAGTAAGGCTGAGACTAGATACACAATTATGAGGAGGGAAGGTGAAAAGGGTGATGGAGAAGAGCTGATGTCAAAGGGCATGTGACAATCCATTCTAGAGTTTAATTTCTCTTCACACCTTGCAGACAAAACCAAAGCTAAAGCATCAAACAGTCCAGACCAAGTGCCATCTGCAGGCCAGCCAAATAAAGAAAGTAAGTGACAGACACAAACTTGCTCTCCGTAACGTAGTGATGTGTCCTCCTAAATCTTGCTGTGATGCTAATGAGTGTCCCCCTGCTTGCAGAGACACTGCTGCATGTCATCTCCCTTGTGATGCTGGGGTAGGGGGTCAGGAATTTGCAGAGGGTGATGTTCCCATGTATCTGCTGCCCTTATCATCCTCTGTAGTAGAAAAGGTGCTGTCTAAGGATCTTTGAAATTCTTCAGTGCCTCTTGTAGATAGTACACACTGTTGCTACTGAGTGTCACTGGGGGAGAAGGTGAAATGGCATCACATCCAAAAACACTTAAGTGGCTGCTTTGTCCTGGATGGTGTTGAGCTTCTTGAGTGTTGTTGGAGCTTTCCCCATCCAGGGCAAGTGGGGAGTGTTCCATCACACTCCTGACTTGTGTCTTGGAGATCTTCTTCCCGACCTCTCCGCCCCCACCCCAGTCTGACCTATCACCCTCACCTTGACCTCTTTCCACCTATCGCATTTCCGACGCCCCTCCCCCAAGTCCCTCCTCCCTATCTTTTATCTTAGCCTGCTGGACAAACTTTCCTCATTCCTGAAGAAGGGCTTATGCCCGAAACGTCGATTCTCCTGTTCCCTGGATGCTGCCTGACCTGCTGTGCTTTTCCAGCAACACATTTCCAGTTCTTGGAGATAGTGGACAGGCTTTGGGGAGTCTAGGAGTCACTTGTTACAGAAACTCTAAACTCTAGTCTTTCTCTGGGCTGGTCAGTAATAAAGCCCCGAATGGTGATAGTGGATGATACAGTGATGGTAATGTCTGTCATATGATTCTAATGTTTCCTTTACATTCTATAGGTTCCCCTTCGGATCCATTGGAGCCACCACCATTTCAAACAGCTAACCCTCCTGAGGGCAAGCAAGCTAGAAAGAGTGAGTGAGGAGAAAAGTCACAGCGAGATTGACAGAGTGGGAGCACTGTCTCCCTTCACCTCTTAGTGTTGTGGTGGTGAAGGCACATCCACATGTTGATATGAGCAGCTGAAGTGAGGTGGGGGTAAAGGGGTAAAGCAGCAAAAGCTGCTGATAAACTCTGTAATTCTAACAGCATGGAAAGAAGCTGTTCGGCCCACTGGGTCCAGGCCAAGCACCTCGCCACTCTAACTTGGTTTTCCAACAGTTGTGATGGCCAAAAGTTGTCTCGTCCTATCAAAATTCAGAACATTTATTTCTCCTTTTCCAACACGACTTTTTAAATCTTTCTTACAGTCATTATCATCAAAATGGTGACCTGATGACACTTTGGCCACTTGGCAGCTTTCGTTCACTAAAATTCAGTCTAGTGCTATAATCTGTGTGGTTGCACTTTCTAAGTGCTGGCTTTCCTGGACAACGCTGCTCCTAGGTTGTGCATACAGAGCTGCTCCAAAGTTCCAGTTCCAAAGGTCATTGCCTCATATGGACCTTGGAAGTCCGCACAAAGGAAAACAACACTTTCTGGGCACAGTTTCAGAATTTCACCACCTCCAAGTTTCTCTCATTTAATATCAGGAAAGTTGAAATCCCCAGCTGTTTGTTTATTTATTTATATACTTCCCTGCGATTTACCGATGTATCTCCCTTCTATAGCTGCCTACCTGTTTTGTGGATCTGTTGTATGCCCCCAGCAAGGTGATTGCTCCCTCCTTGTTTTAATACTATCCATATGACCTCAGTTGAGGGGCTTTACATGGTAAAATTTTTTTCATGCAGTAATTGACTCTTTGATAAACATCATGAACCATCTCCATTTTTCCACCCTTCCCTGTCTTGCCTGAAGATTCTAGACTCTGGAATGTTGACCTGGCCCAGATCTGCCCCTTCCTCCCTTAACCATGTCTCTGATAGCAATGATAGCACATTCCCATTTGTAAACAGCACCTTAAACTCAACTGCCTTACTCTATAACTTACATTAAAACAAATACAGTGCAGCCATGCTGGACTCTGAGCTCTGCCTGTTAGACTGATGTAGCTTTTCTACATCTGCCTGTGTGTCACCTCCATTCTGTTCCACTCCATTACCCCATTCCCCTGCAAAGTGAAGTGAAATTCCCACTAACAGCACATGCAATTTCCAGCCTGGCAGACACACTGCTGTACCAGCAGCTGGTCAAACTGGTGGCCACCTAGACTGCCAGGAGCATCTCCCATTTCCCACATACTGCAGGTTGTAAACCTGACTGAGTTCCCCTGTCATACTGGAGCTTCATAAAACTTAATGTAACTTTACTCCAAATAGGAAATTGCATTCTTTTCAACAGAATCTTCAAAACCCTTAAGCAGAGTCGCAGGCGCTTCGAGCACAGAGCATAACAGCATAATACAGGCCCTTCGACCCTCAATGTTCTGTGACCTTTTATCCTGTTCAAGGTCAGACTGACCTACCTTCATTTTACTGTCATCCATGTGCCTATCCAAGAGTTGCTTAAATGTCTCTAACATATGAGTCTGTTACCACTGCTGGCAGTGCACTCTAAAGAACCTACTTCTGATATCGCCCCTAAACTTTCCTCCAATCACCTTACATTTATGCCCTTTTGTGATAGCCATTTCCACCCTGGGAACACATCTACTCTGACCACTCTCTCTGTGCCTGTCATCACCTTGTACACCTTTATCAAGTCACCTCTTAAGTCTTTTTCTAATCAATCAGTTGTAATACAAATACATTTTAATTAATATTCTTTAAGATAATCAGATACAGATTATAAACTATTATAAAGATTGTGTATATCAATTACTGAATTATTAAAAAGAAAGGTTTCAAACTAATTATGAGGCCTTCCTTACCTATCCTGGTTGAGAGATTAAAAAGTCACATGCAACCATGGAAAGTAAGTTTCCCATGTACCAAAAGGGCCCTATTTGGATCATAGCAGCAAGATTACTACTTGAGTGATTTACTGGGAATAACCATCCTCCTGACCCAATGCAATGTGCTTTTTTGTGATGTGGTGTAAGAGCCCAAGCAAAGCAACCTTACAGGAAATTAGTGAAACAGATATAGTTTATTTTTGATGAATTAGTCAACATTGAGCCATAAACTCCTTTGATTTGTACACTATTTCCCTTACCCCAAGGATGATGACCTGGGAACCTGTCATTCTTAACTCCCACCCTCGAAACCACCATCCCTGCACATATACAGACTGCCGAGAAGATCAGAGATGAAGCAGCTGAAGGTGGTTGGTTGTGCCCAGGATACTCCCCTGAGGAACTCCTGCAGATGAAATGACAGGCCTCCAACAGCCATAACCACCTTCCTATGTTGCAGGCATGACATTGATGTCAAGGGCTGTCACACTCCCCTCACCTCTGGGATTCTCCTCAGTCATCCATGTTTGAACCAAGGCTGTAATGACATCAGGAACTGAGTGGTTTGTTGAGGAGGAGGTTGAGTATGTTTTTCCCTCCTTGTTGGTTCCCTCACCACCCCCACCTGCAGACCCAGTCTTGCAGCTTTATCCTTTCGGACCAAACCAACCTGAGCCACTCTTGGTGGTGGACTTTGAAATCCCACCTCCCAATCCAGGGTACAGTTTGTCCCCTTACCACCCTCACTGCTTCCTCCAGCATCCTGGTAAATCTCCTCTGCACCCTCTCTAAAACTTGCACATCTTTCCTATAATGATGCGACCAGAACTGAACACTATTCCAACATGCCAACATGGACCCCAAGATCCTCTGTTCCTCCACACTGCCAAGATTCCTGTCTTTAACCCTATATTCTACATTCAAATTTGATCGTACAAAGTGATTGACTTCACACTTTTCCAGGTTGAACTCCATCTGCCACTTACCAGCCCAGTTCTGCATCCTGTCAATGTCTTGTTGCAGTCTACAACAGCCCTCCACACTATCCACAACTCCACCAACCTTCGTGTCATCAGCAAACCTACTAATCCACCCTCCCGCTGCCTCATCCAAGTCATTTATAAAAATAATAAAGGGCAGAAGTCTTAGAATGGATCTCTGTGGTACATCACTTATCACCAAGCTCCAGGCTGAATACTTTCCATCCACTACCACTATCCTCTGTCTTCTATGGGCCAGCCAATTCTGTATCCAGACAGCCAGATCTCCCTGTATCCCATGCCTCCTTACTTTCTGAATGAGCCTACCATGGAGAACCTTATCAAACACCTTGCTGAAATCCATGTACACCACTGCTCTACCTTCATCAATGTGTTTTGTCACATCCTCAAAGAATTCATTAAGGTTTATGAGGCATGACCTGTCCCCCTCAAAGTCATGCTGACTATCTCGAAGCAAATTATGGGTTTGCAAGAAATCATTAATCTTGTGTCTCTGAATCCTCTCCAATGAATCCATTCCTGATGAAGGGCCTTTGCCCGAAATGTCAATTTTCCTGCTCCTCAGATGCTGCCTGACCTGCTGTGCTTTTCCAGCACCACACCTTTGACTATATCCTGTCTGGCCGAGGGGATTTATCTATACTGATGTTTTTCAAAGTTTCCAGCACATCCTCCTTCCTAATATCAACCTGTTCCAGCATATTGGTCTGTTTCACACTGTCCTCAAATGTCAAGGTCCCTCTCAGTAGTGAATACTAAAGCAACGTATTCATTTAAGGCCCTCCCCTACCTCCTCCAACTCCAGGCACAAGTTCCCTCCACTATCCCTGATCGGCCCAACCCTCACTCTGGCCAGCCTCTGGTTCCTCACAAGTGTAGAACGCCTTGGGGTTTTCCTTAATCCTACCCACTAAAGCTATTTCATACCCCCTTCTTGTTCTCCTAAGTCCATTCTTCAGTTCCTTCCTGACTACCTTGAAACCCCCTCAAGTCCTTTATTGGTCAATTAATGAGCATGGGAGTAGGGAGGTCATGTTGCAGCTGTATAGGATGTTGGTTCGGCAACTTTTGGAATACTGAGACATTGGAAGGATGTTGTGAAACTTGAAAGGGTTCAGAAAAGAGTTACAAGGATGTTGCTGGGATTGGAGGATTTGAGCTACAGGGAGAGCTGGGGCTGTTTTCCCTGGAGCGTTGGAGGCTGAGGGGTGACCTTATAGAGGTTTATAAAATCATGATTTGGAGATGCCGGTGTTGGACTGGGGTGTACGAAGTTTAAAAATCACACAACACCAGGTTATAGTCCAACAGGTTTAATTGGAAGCACTAGCTTTCAGAGCACCGCTCCTTCATCAGGTGGTCGTGGAGGGCTCAATTGTAAGGCACAGAATTTATAGCAAAAATTTAGAGTGATGTAACTGAAATTACTTTGAAAAATACCTTGATTGTTTGTTGAGTGTTTCATCTGTTTGAATACCATGATAGTTTCACTTCTTTCATGTGTAAATCACAAAACTTTTTTAAAAAAAGTTACATTCTCGGGTTAACTGTAACAATTGGTGTTAGCTAGACAATATGTTGAAGGTGTTAGCCCCCTATGTTCTCTGTCTATGCCATAATGTTTAGGCTGATTCTAATGTAAAAAGTGAGATAACAGAGTCTTACATGAATTCATGCAGTTTTTGAGCAAAGTACAATGGAACTCTGCAAGTACAAATTCACCCCACAAATGTATATGTGTGCATGTGGGTCTTTGTATGTGCGTGTGTGACTGCCTGGGTTGGGGGGTTGAGAGTGTGAGTGTGTCTGCCTGGGTTGGGGGGTTGTGAGTGTGAGAGTGAGTGAGTGTGTGTGTGTATTTGTGTGTCTGCCTGGGTTGGGGGGTTGTGAGTGTGAGAGTGAGTATGTGTGTGTGTATTTGTGTGTCTGCCTGGGTTGGGGGGGTTGTGTGTGTGTGTGTGTGTGTGTGTGTGTGTGTGTGTGTGTGTGTGTGTCTCTGCCTACCTGCCTGCCTGTCTGGATTGGGGGGTTGTGAGTGTGAGAAAGAGAGTGTGTATGTGAGTGTAGACATATCACACTGCAGGTGACCACCATTGCACTATACACACACAGACACTCACATGCATCCTCTCACAGACTTAGACCACTCTACACTCACGCTCACACATGTACACTCTCTATAGGTAGAGTTGATGGTAGTTGACTTTTCCCTAAAATGGGGAATTTCAAGACTAGGAAGCACATTTCTAAGGTGAGAGAAGAGAGATTTTAAAAAGACATGGGGCAATTTTTTTTAAAGAGTGGTTTGTGTGTGGAATGAACTTCCTGAGGAAGTGGTGGGTGTGGGTACAAGTACAACATTTAAAAGACATTTGGATAAGTCCATGAATAGGAAAGGTGTGGTGTGGTATGGGCTAGGAGCAGGCAGGTGGCACTGGTTTAGTTTGGAACAAAGGGTCTGTTTCCATGTTGTATGACTCTGAGGGGCAATAGGGTAAATAGACAAGGTCTTTTCCCTGGGGTAGGGGAGTCCAGAACTAGAGGGCATAGGCTTAGGGTGAGAGAGGAAAGACATAAAAGGGACCTGAGGGGCAGCATTTTCACACACAGGGTGGTACGTGTATGGAATGAGCTGCCAGAGGAAGTGGTGGAGGCTGGTACAATTACAACATTTAAGAGGCATTTGGATGGGTAAATGAATAGGAAGGGTTTGGAGGGATATGGGCCAAATGCTGGCAGGTGGGACTAGATTATTTCTGGTCAGCAAGGACAAGTTGGACTAAAGGGTCTGTTCCCTTGCTGTATATCTCTGACTCTGAACCTGAAATCCTTACAGTTCCTTACAACTTTAAAGTGAACAAAACACTGGATCCAATCCCCCTCATTCAGTTCACACTTTGACACTGATTATATTTTCATTAGCCTTTTCAAATTCTGGGAGGGGTTCTGCTGGGGTTTGGATCTCTCCCAACTGAGCGTTGCTCTTGTTTATTGTACTGTTATTCCTGTGTGTGACAGACAGATGGGAAACCAGCTAAGCTTCCTGATCACTATCTAATGGTATTGAGTAAAGGTGAGTGACGCTGGTGGATAAGGTAATTTGGGAGAAAAATAGTATAAAGTGATCCATTGTAGCCCATTCCAGATGTTAATAATTTCTCATCAAACTCCACAGAGACAACCAAGACTAAAGCATCAAACAGTCAAAAGCATGGTTCAGGTGCCGAGCAGTCAGAGGAGTACAGTAAGTGACAGATATAACACTCTCTGACAACCCCCACGTTGCTGGTTTAGTGATGGATACATGACTGTGGTTTGAAAGGGGAACTGTGCTGCCTTTGTTAATGGTGCAATAGGATGTTGTGCATCTGCACAAGCAGTCTGGGAGTGTGTTTGATGTCTCATCTTTGCAGATGTCATGTTCTGGGGTTCTGACGCTGAAGTGTGTGCTGTGCTTTTGCTGGTCAAAGCCTTCCTCACAGAGCATGCTTTTATCAGATTAATTTGTTCCCCACTTCTCACCCATGTGTGCAGTGTTACAGTGTGAATAATTCCATGTTTGCTGATGCTGTGTGAAGCTCAATGGTGTGTTTGTGATAATGTTAACAGAATCTGCCCAAGTTTGAAAATCCATCAGTCTGTTTAAGTTGTTTCACTTTTCTGAGTTGTAACAACACAAATGTGAGAGAGTAAAATGTATCTGTGTTTTTCCCCCACAGAAAAACCGTTTAATGTTGCTACGTTACCGATGACTCGATGCGAGTTGCTGCAGTGTGAGTATCACCCAGAACAATCTCTCTCTCCTTCCCCCTTCCTCCTTATCCACTTCTCCCTAAACCCAACCTCCTTCAGCTGCTTCACAATGACCTCCCCTCCGTGGGAAAGTTAGTGGCAAGGTTTAGTGAGGACGCGAAGCTGAAGTGGGTGGACTGATCAGGTGAAGTGGGGTGTGGGCTGCCCCATTCACATGGCCAGCTTCATTGTGACAGTGGATTTGAGGCAGTGCTTTACAGTTCCCATGTCTGTCCATTTCTTGGATTCTGATCATTGTGACCCAGACATGTTGTTTCTCATTCATCCACAGGACGTGGGCATCTCTGGCTGGGTTGTCATGTATTGCCCATTCCGAATTGCTCAGAGGCAACCACATTGTTGTGGGTCTGGAGTCACATCTAGGCCAGACTGGATAAGGATGGCAGATTTCCCTCTGTAAAGGATGTGAATGAATCTGATTGGGTTTTCCAACAATTGAGGAGAAAGTGAGGTCTGCAGATGCTGGAACAGCACAGCAGGTCAGGCAGCATCCAGGGAACAGGAGATTTGACGTTTCGGGCACAGGCCCTTCTTCAGGAATGAGCAGAGAGTGTTCAGCAGGAGAAGATAAAAGGTAGGGAGGAGGGACTTGGAGGAGGGGAGTTGGAAATGTGATAGGTGGAAAGAGGTCAAGGTGAGGGTGATAGGTCGGAGTAGGATGGAGGCGGAGAGGTCAAGAAGAAGACTGCAGGTCAGGAAGGCGGTGCCGGGCTGGAAGGATCCGGCTGAGACAAGGTGGGGGGAGGGGGGATGAAGAAACTGGTGAAGTCCAAGTTCATCCCCTGCGGTTGGAGGGTTCCCAGTCGGAAGATAAGACGCTCCTCCTCCGACCGTCGGGTTGTTGTGGTTTGGCGGTGGATGAGTCCAATGACCTGCATATCCTCGGTGGAGTGGGAGGGGGAGTTGAAATGCTGTGCCATGGGTTGGTTGAGCGATTCAGAGAGCACCTCTGGGCCACCCGGACGAATACTGCATCCGCTGCAGCCAGTGTGGCCTCCTCTATATTGGGGAGACAGGCCGCCTACTTGCGGAGCGATTCAGAGAGCACCTCTGGGCCACCCGGACGAACCAACCCAACCAACCTGTGGCACAGCATTTCAACTCCCCCTCCCACTCCACCGAGAATATGCAGGTCATTGGACTCATCCACCGCCAAACCACAACAACCCGACGGTCGGAGGAGGAGCGTCTTATCTTCCGACTGGGAACCCTCCAACCGCAGGGGATGAACTTGGACTTCACCAGTTTCTTCATCCCCCCCTCCCCCCACCTTGTCTCAGCCGAATCCCTCCAGCCTGGCACCGCCTTCCTGACCTGCAGTCTTCTTCTTGACCTCTCCGCCTCCATCCTACTCCGACCTATCACCCTCACCTTGACCTCTTTCCACCTATCACATTTCCAACTCCCCTCCTCCAAGTCCCTCCTCCCTACCTTTTATCTTCTCCTGCTGAACACTCTCTGCTCATTCCTGAAGAAGGGCCTGTGCCCGAAACGTCGAATCTCCTGTTCCCTGGATGCTGCCTGACCTGCTGTGCTGTTCCAGCAATAAAGTTTCAACTTTTCCAACAATTGACAATGGTTTCGTGATAATCATGAAACTCTTAATTCCAGATTTTTATTGAATGCAATTCTGTTGTACTGAATGCGAACTCCACAATCTGGTGTGGTGGGATCCAAGCCCAAGTCCCCACTATCTGAGTATCTGGATTAACTTTCCAGTGTAATACCACGAGGCCATTGCCTGCAGCGTAACTCTCCCTGTTCCACAGCAGTGACTGTATTGAATGATGAGGATTTGTTCTGGTTTTTCTGCAGATAAATCGAAAATCACCTTTGATCACCGGACTGCGCACAAGAAGCTGCTCGTGCGTAACGAGTACACCCACCTGAGTGTGGCCGACCAGTTACAGCCCTACCCTGACCATCCTGGGAGGTTTGTCAACTGTGTGCAGGTCCTCGGGCTGCAGAGTTTCTCAAGCGGCTGCCATTACTGGGAAGTGAACAACGAGGGCAGCAATTTCTGGGCAATTGGGCTTGCTTATGTCAGCCTGGATAGGCAAGGGAGTAGGAGTCGTCTAGGAAGGAGCCCACTGAGCTGGTGCTTGGAGAGTTTTGGCCAGAAGCTGTCTGTTTGGCACAGAGGCCAGGAAGCTATCCTGCATGTCTCTCAGCCCAGAATCATAGGAGTCCATCTCAACTATAACCAAGGGATTGTGGCCTTTTATTCAGTCACTGACTCTATGATGAGGCTGTTTTATTACGAAGTAGAGTTTCAAGGCCGGGTTTTTCCTGCTTTCTGGCTGGGCAACATTGGCACCACCCTCTCCCTGGTTCAGTTCTAAATGTTTCTGCTTTGTGTGGCTCTGGATTACTCCAGTAGCCCATCCTCACCATTTAGATTTCTACTTTTAAGATATAGTATGGAGAAAATGATAATCCAACAATAATGGCCTGGTCACATCTGTCTGGGAAACAACTACAAAATGTAAAGTTTTGATTTGATTTGTTCTCTCCCCGCAGATGCCACCTGACTGCTGCACTTTTCCAGCATTGTGGTTTTTATTTGATTTCTAGCATCCCATACTATTTTGTTTCTACTTCATCGGTAATGCATTTGTGAATTGCACAGTTGTATTGGAGTGACAGTTCACTTTGTGGCCTTGACCCCAGTCTGAGTACATCCTCATTTGGAGATGAGCTCTTAGCCATGTCTGAGGCCAAACCTCATTCACACAATTATTGGACAAGTCTGTCAGGGTTTCAAGTGAGGGGTAGTCTTATTGCAGCTTATACATCCTGGAGGGAGTTGGCAAGAAGAGTGCTGACAGTGTATTTGCTCTTGTGGGAGAAATTAGAATATAGAGTGTTTAAAAATTAGGGTTAGTGTGTAAGACAGAAGTAAGAAATCTTTTGAGGGTCATGTATCTTTGGAGTTCCCCTCCTCAGAGAAAAGGCTGGGTCATTGAAGCTATTTATAGCAGTGTTGGATGGGTTTTCACAGTGGGGTCTAGGCTCACGTAGAGTTGAGACCACAATCAGAATGGTGGAGCGGGCTAGAGGGGCTGAATGACCTATTCCTCCTATGAGGTTAAGTGAAGATAGTAGCTGGTTGTTCAGCATTTCTGAACCCTCCAACATCGGAGCATTTGCAGCAACACCTGGACAATATCCAAAACAGCACGGTGGCTGCCTCACAGCGCCAGAGACCTGGGTTCAATTCCCGCCTCAGGCGACTGACTGTGTGGAGTTTGCACGTTCTCCCCGTGTCTGCGTGGGTTTCCTCCGGGTGCTCCGGTTTCCTCCCACAGTCCAAAGATGTGCAGGGTCAGGTGAATTGGCCATGCTAAATTGCCCGTAGTGTTAGGTAAGGGGTAAATGTATGGGTGGGTTTCGCTTCAGCGGGTCGGTGGGGACTTGTTGGGCCGAAGAGCCTGTTTCCACACTGTAATCTAATCTAAAAAAAAATCTAATCTCTCTCAATGTTCTGAGTGGTTGAAAATCTTGATGAGGGACAGGGCCTAAAGACTGTTCTCAGGGTGGTGAGTGTGTGGAGCTGCTAGGCTAGAGATCAGGGGCATTGCTCTCATGATGTCAAACAGCCAGAGGAAAGCTGTGATGTTGGAGTTACTGCCTTTCAATGATGTAGTGTAAGGGAACAATTCATATTTTCCATTCCACATTTGCAGGGCTTTGATCCTGGAGTAGTGTGTGCAGTTTTGGTCTGCTTATGTCAGGGAAGTTGTTATTGCCGTAGAGAGAGTGCGGTAAAGATTCACCAGGTCTTGTTCCTGGGAGAGCAGCATAGTCCTGTCAAGGGAGAGTGACCGACTGGCTCTGTATTCTCCACAGGTTTGAAAAATGTGAAGTGATCGCATTGAAACCTACAGAATAATTAAAGGAATAGCGAGGGTAGAAGCAAGTAAGAGAATTCCCTTGGTTTGGGAGTCTCAAACCAGGGCCACAATTTAAAAATAACAGGAATATCACTTGGGTCCAGAATGAAAAGTAGTATTAAAGGTGGTGAATCTTTGGAATTCTCTACCACACAGGGCTGTGGAGGTTCTGTCTTTGAGTATGTTTAAGATAGAGTTTGATAGGTTTCTGATTCCCAGTGGTTTATAGGACTCTGGGGATGGCCTGAGTAAAAGGCATTGAAGTGTTCAAACTGCCATGATCAGATTGAATTGTGGAGCTGGCGCAATGTGCTGAATAACCATCTCCTTTTTATGATCACCTGTCCGGCACAAATCCATAACTTACTCTTGCTAAATAGAACATAAACATTCCAGCGCCGACCTGGAACCAATCTGAAGCCCATCTCTAACCTACACTATTCCATTATCATCCATGTGTTTATCCAATGACCATTTAAATGCCCTTAAAGTTGGGGAGTCTACTACTGTGTAGGCAGTGCGTTCCACACCCCTACTACGCTGAATAAAGAATCTATCTCTGACATCAGTCCTATATCTATCACCTCTCAATTTAAAGCTATGTCCCCTCATACTAGCCATCACCATCCGAGGAAAAAGCTCTCACTGTCCACCCTATCTAACCCTCTGATTATCTTATATGTCTCAATTAAGTCACCTCTCAACCTTCTTCCCTTTAATGAAAACAGCCTCAAGTCCCTCAGCCTTTCCTCATAAGACCTTCCCTCCATACCAGACAACATCCTAGTAAATCTCTGATCCCTTTCCAAAGCTTCCACATCCTTCCTATAATGCGGTGACCAGAACTGTACACAATACTCCAAGTGTGGCTGCACCAGAGGTTTGTGCAGCTGCAGCATGACCTTGTGGCTCCAAAACTCATTTCCTCTACCAGTAAAAGCTAAAAGTTAAATCTTAAATCAGCAATTAAATATCCAGGCTGTATTAACCCATATGATACCCAGGAGTTCATCACCTTGACTATTCTGCACAATCTACTGCTATCTTTGTGCCAATCAATGTAGGTGTGGTTACTTAGTGCTAGTTACAGCAATGCCTAGTTAGCTCTGGTTTGGTTGCAGTCTGCTGGTTATGGCTGTGCCTAGTAATGGATAGACTGGTTCCCTGTGCTAATTATTCTGGTACCAGATTCTAGTCACATTGATTATGCCTGGTTGTGTCATTTACTAGAGCTAGTTACACGACTATTAGTTATCAGTGCCCATTCCTGGTTATGTTGGTGTTGTGCACCATTTATTGGTGTCACATGATATTAATCTTGGAACTGTAAATGATGATGTGCCAGACTGGGGTAGAGAGTAGAGGAGGAGAATCTGAAGCCAATTACAAGGGGCATTAATAAACTTAATAAAAAAGGGCTCACTTCCATGGTAGTTTGTGCCTGGGTGTCATTGGAGAGGATGCACATGGTATCCATCAGTGCTGTCGATGCCTTCAAAGAAGTACCTCAAGGATACAGTGCTTATCTCCCCCATGGCCCCGTTTTGATTTAATCCCCCACACCTTTATGTGTATACGCGCACACACACCACACACACACACACACACACCTTTGACTGTTCACTCTGATTTGCTTGTAGATATTTAATTGGCACCACAGCTGGTTACTGCTAGTGGGCACTAGGGTTAAAGACGTCTGTGATCGCTGTGTGGGACTGCACTTCTGGGTAGAATGGGAAGAAATACACTGAAGTTCAACACTGAAATGTAAGGGAATATATTTAGGCAAAACTGGTTGCATATTGATTTTAAGGATAAGAATATGAAAGGGTTGTATCCAGACTAAATTCCAGAGTACAAAATATGCCAATCACAGTGACAATAGTTTAGTAAGGTCATAAAACTGTATTTCCAGTTGGAAAGTCTGATGATTGCATTAAACTTGGCTTGAACCTTGGTCAGACCACACCTGTACTATTGTGTGAGTAGTAGCTACCTATTGTATCTAGTTGAGTCTTTAAAATGATGAAATGTTTTGATGGATACTGAAAGAATTCTTCCTTGTTTGGTGTGTGGGGGGGAGAGAGAGAGGAGAGCAGAAATAGAAGCTGTTGATATAAGAGACTCCCCGAAAAGTCCAGTAGGGATTTGGAAGAAACCTGTTCTCTATGCAGTGGGGAGAAGGTGAAACTTTGCTGCCATCGAACTGGAATGAAATAATGTATTGAAGGGGAACCTAGAAGGAGCAGTGAATAGTGTTCCAGTGATGGACTCAGATGTGGAAATGTGGGAGGTTTGACTGGAGCAAACACATGTGCGTGGACCTGAGTGGACATGTTCTGTGTCCAGCAACACATTTCCAGCTCTGATCTCCAGCATCTGCAGACCTCACTTTCTCCCTAAACTATTCCAGTGCCTATTATAATGTTGCCCATTGCCACTTTCACCAGTTGCTTGTGCTTGCTCCCTTGCCCAGTGTTGAAACATTGTTTTTTTTAATTCAGTCTGGTTGTGGAGGTTTCCATGCTCTCAGCTCCAGTTCTCTCCTTCATGACCCAGCTCTTGAGCAGAATCACATCAATGCAGTGACCATCACTTTAAAATGCAGGCATTTGTTTCAGAACTTAAACCTTTGAAAATATAATTTATTTTATTGATTACTTGGGGGGGGGGGGGGGTGTCTTATTATTCAAACTCTTTTCAAAATAAGATAGCCACTTGTGCAATTGTTTCTGCATCTAAGAAACTAGCAAAAGGGGAGTTATTGAAATATTCTGGCTTCATTTAAACCGCAGTTTATTCAATTTCTCATCTTATGTATTACAGAAATACTCATTACTATTCAAGTATCACAATGTCTTCAGTCATTGTACAGCTGGAGGCATTTCTACAAATGGAGAGGTTATCTGTAATATTCGAGGGGTAAATTTCCATCCCACACCCAGCAAATACATACTCTCTCCTGGTCAGTGTGACGTAATCATGTAACACAGGGAAAGTTGAGGTCATCCATTTTTGCCTGAGAGGACTGAGGTGATCCCAAGCCCCTCAGTAGAAATTAAGTGTTTGTTAACTATAACTAGTGCTAATGAATGAGGATGATATTTGTAATTGATTTGAGTGAATGATTGAAGCTGTTAGTTGGGTTGTGCCTGGGGAAAGGGTAAT
Source organism: Chiloscyllium plagiosum (assembly GCF_037043375.1). Lineage (NCBI taxonomy): Eukaryota > Metazoa > Chordata > Chondrichthyes > Orectolobiformes > Hemiscylliidae > Chiloscyllium > Chiloscyllium plagiosum. Next base: position 61,641,130 of record NW_028270163.1, on the reverse strand, counting down.
TTACTGATTGTGATAAATAATAGTTGGAGAAACAGATTTTCATGGATGGACTGCAATTATTTTTATACTGAAAAATCATGAAATAAACATTCCAAAGTAGAGTGTGAGACTCCTTTCTGCATCTTCAGGGTGCTGGTGCAGAGGGGGGTCTTGAGTTCAAGTACACTAAGTATGCCTTCAATATCTATCTGCCTTCAAGAGAAAGGAACATGACAATTTGTAAGAACTGTTGTGAAGTGGAAAATGAATGGTAGGCAATAAACTGGGCTGGGAGCAAAAGTACATTCTGGGGCCAATGTTCATTCTGTCATCAGACCATTTCGCTGGGGTATGTGTCCCACACACACTGACTCTGTGCAGTGGGACCCAAAACACACACACACACACACAAACACACTGGGTTATGGTTCCTTCACACAAACTGGCTGTCCCTGAGGCACGGTGCTTGCACACACTGCCTCACTGCTGAGACTGGAACTAAGTGGGGTTTGGGGATCTTTTCATTGGGAAAAGGGCTGTTAAGGCTGCCCCATGACAGTATAACAAAAATGGCTGCCAGTAGCCCCAAACAGCTTTGCAGTAAATGTTTAACAGAAATTATGAAGTTAAAGAAACACTTGGCTGATGTGTTCTCAGCACAAGATAGGGCAGCGGTAGAAGTCCAGTTCATGACCACTGCCATTTGACGTAGTGCACCAGTTGGAGGACGCTCAGGTGTGCGGTGGGATCCCATCTGCGCTCACCCCAGCCCGGACGGAATTTCACATCAGCCCTAAGGTCCCATACTTCCCGCGGGAGCCTGTGCCCCACAACCTGAGCCACTTCTGGAATTTTAGTTTTGTCCCTTTTAAGGACGTATTACGGTGAGCCCTGTATCGACTGCTGCTGCACACCGTCCACCTCTTCTCCCTCATCCACCGTCCGGACACGCCTTGGCGTGCCCATTTGCCACCGGGCGGTGGGGATCCCCAGTGGAGGGTTCTCTACGCGGGAGTCCTCCCCCTTTCAGGGAGCTGGGGTGGAGGGTGCTGCATGCAGCAGTCCCCTGCAACCGCAGATTGCTGTGAAGTCTGTGGACCACGTGTATATTGGGTGTGGGTGCTTGCACTCCCTTTTTTGATTTTAACTTTGTTTTTTTGTTGCATTTCAGTTCCATGCTCCTGCTCTTTGAGCACTTGAGGAGGAAGAGAGAGGGTAGGTTAGAGTACATTCTTGTGGGTCTGCTCCTGGGCCTGGCCATACACAGGTCCAGGCAGCGGGCCGTGGAGGGGGTAGTTAGGGTCGACTGTCTGCTCCTCTTCTATGGTTATGTTAAAGCCTGGGTCTCCCTGGAGAAGGAGCATGTGGTGTCCACCAACACCCTGGAGTTGTTCAGGGAGAGGTGGGTGCCGCAGGGAGTGGAGTGCATTATTTCCCCCACCAACTCTATTTTAATTTAATCCCTGCCCTCCCCTTCACAGTTTGATCTCACAGCATTGCCCTTTGATGTGAAGGGCACTGCTTGTCACTGGCCACTCGAGTGTTTCCTTTCTTCCTGGTGATGGAAATTGAATAAAGATTTGTAAACAGGTCGAGGCAGCGGGCCGTGGAGGGGCTCATTAGGGCCGACTGCCTGCCCCTCTTCCGCGGTTACGTTAGAGCCCGGGTGTCCTTGGAGAAGGAGCACGCGGGGTCGGCCAACACCCTGGAGTTGTTCAGGGAGAGGTGGGCGCCGCAGGGAGTGGAGTGCATCATTTCTCCCTCCAACTCTATTTTGATTTAGTCCCTACCCTCCCCTTCACTGTTTTGATCACACAGCACTGTCCCTTGATGTGAAGGGCACTGTTTGTCACTGGCCACCCGGGTGTTTTCCTATCTTCCTGGTGGTCGATACTGAATAAAGATTTGTACACCTTGTATCTCTCACTGTGCATCTCACCTGCACACACACACCATGGGTGCAGGGGAAAAATAAACACTATTGCAAAAAAAATAAAGATTTGCACACCTTGTCTCACATGTGGGCTGGGCTAAAAATAAGCATTACCGCAGTTAGGTGGTCATGTAGGGGTAAAGAGAGAAAGCAGAAGTCACAAGCAACCATGGAAAGTAAGTTTCCCTCCACAAGGGCCCTATTTGGATCATAGCAGGTAGACTACTACTTGAGTGATTTACTGGGAATAACCATCCTCCTGACCCAATGCAATGCAATGTGCTTTTTTGTGATGTGGTGTAAGAGCCCAAGCAAAGCAACCTTACAGGAAATTAGTGAAACAGATATAGTTTATTTTTGATGAATTAGTCAACATTGAGCCATAAACTCCTTTGATTTGTACACTATTTCCCTTACTCCAAGGATGCTGACCTGGGAACCTGTCATTCTCAACTCCCACCCTCGAAACCACCATCCCTGCACATATACAGACTGCCGAGAAGATCAGAGATGAAGCAGCTGAAGGTGGTTGGTTGTGCCCAGGATACTCCCCTGAGGAACTCCTGCAGATGAAATGACAGGCCTCCAACAGCCATAACCACCTTCCTATGTTGCAGGCATGACATTGATGTCAAGGGCTGTCACACTCCCCTCACCTCTGGGATTCTCTCAGTCATCCATGTTTGAACCAAGGCTGTAATGACATCAGGAACTGAGTGGTTTGTTGAGGAGGAGGTTGAGTATGGTTTTCCCTCCTTGTTGGTTCCCTCACCACCCCCTTGCCACCCTCAGTGCTTCCTCCAAGTGCTGTTCAATATGGAGGAGTACTAATTCATCAGCTAAGGGTCAGGGTGGGCAGATAGATGATTATATATATGTTTGATATAGCAAGATGGATTTTGTAACAATAGTATTCTGGATTAGTGGTGCTGGAAGAGCACAGTGGTTCAGGCAGCATCCGAGGAGTAGTAAAATCGACGTTTCGGGCAAAAGCCCTTCATCCTGTGTTCTTGATGAAGGGCTTTTGCCCGAAACATCGATTTTACTGCTCCTCAATGCTGCCTGAACCACTGTGCCCTTCCAGCACCACTAATCCAGAATCTGGTTTCCAGCATCTGCAGTTATTGTTTTTACCTTGTAACAATGGTAGTTTGATGGTCAGCATTATGGAGATGATCTTTCAATTCTATTAATTATGCAAGGACTTCACAGCTGCTCGAAACAAAACTCGCTCTCTTTCTCAACTTCTCGGTGTTTCCCTTAAGCTTTTTAAAAAACCTGTCATAGAATCCCTCCAATATGGAAACAGGCCATTTGGCCCTTCAAACAGCATTTCACCCAAACCCACCCACTACCCTTTCACTGTAACCCTGCATTTCCCTAGCCTGTGCAGACCAGGCCAATCCACCTAACTTGCCCATCTTTAGGCTGAGGGAGGAAACTACAGCACCCAGCAGAAACTCAGACAGACAGAGAGAATATGCAAACTCCACATAGACAGGATCCAATTTTTCTCGCTCAACTCGAAGGTTCGTTTTCAGCCGTTTTGTCACCATACTAGGTAACATCATCAGTGAGCTTCCGGTGAAGCGCTGGTGTCTTGCCCTGCACTCTTATTTGTATGTTTAGGTTTCCTTGGGTCGGTGGTGTCATTTCCTGTTCTTTTTCTCAGAGGGTGGTAGACAGGGTCCAAACCGGTGTGTTTATTGATAGAGTTCCGGTTAGAATGCCATGCTTCTAGGAATTCTCGTGTATGTCTCCGTTTTGCTTATCCTAGGATGGACGTTTTGTCCCAAAGTGGTATGTGAGGATACTAGTGAGAGAGGGTCATGTCATTTTGTGGCTAGTTAATGTTCATTTATCCTGGTGGCTAGTGTTTGTTACATTTAAAAAATGTCTTGCAAAAATTGTATGTTTTGCTTGTTGTCTGTATAGGATCTTTTATGTTAATTAGCTGCTGTTTTAGTGTGTTGGTGGGTTCGTGGGCTACCATGATGCCAAGGGGTCATTTATGATGAAAGGCTCTTGCCCGAAACGTCGATTCTCCTGCCCCTCAGATGCTGCCTGACCTGCTGTGCTTTTCCAGCACCACACACTCAACTCTGATCTCCAGCATCTGCAGTCCTCACTTTCTCCCGAGTAGTCTGGCAGTCATTTCCAAGATGTCTTTGATGTTGGGGAAGAGTGGCTAGGGTTTCTGGGCACGTTTTGTCTGCTTTCTGCTCACTACCACCTATGGGTACAAATACTTGTCTGAAGTTGGGAAACCAATGCCATCCGACAGAGTGCCACCCGTGAACAGCTGTACTTCCTGCATTAATACCTAAGGAACTGAAAATGTGTTGCTGGCAAAGCGCAGCAGGTCAGGCAGCATCCAAGGAGCAGGCATGAGCCCTTCTTCAGGAATCTTTGGGCTCATTCTTCGGATATTCTTCGGGCTCATGCCCGAAACGTCGATTCTCCTGTTCCTTGGATGCTGCCTGACCTGCTGCGCTTTTCCAGCAACACATTTTCAGCTCTGATCTCCAGCATCTGCAGTCCTCACTTTCTCCTTGAATACCTAAGGAACCAGGTACTACCTAAATGTCTTAAATACAAACCTCCCCTCAACATCCCACTAGCCAAATGAATAGCAGAGCAACATGGCCACAGCCACGCTTAGAGAAATGATTAACGATGCCCACAACAGACTCCATAAATACAACAGGGACATTTTGCACCAAAAAACCTTTACTCGCTAACATGACAGAGTACAACGAGCCATAGGCAGTAGACAGCAACTAACACAGAGAACAAATAAACTAGACCTGCAGAAAAACTAGACAAACAAACAAAATAACAACACAGACAATGCAGAAGCATAGATAAAAAAAACTTATCTGATCGACTCTTAACAAACACTGAAAAAGCCATCTTACTAAGGGGATTAAATTACAAATTCCAGGATGCGGACAAGAAAGATTTCTTAGCAGCATTAGAATCAACACAAAGACAACCAACTCACAGAGGAAACCCAGCAAACCATTAGACAGAAAGTCACACTAATATTAAGCAGGAAAAAGGAAGGAAACACACTCAATAGACAAGAAAGGAAAGCACTAGAAGAACTCAAAAAGGATAACAAACATTGTAACCCTACCAGCCGACAAAGGATACATGGACTGTCATTTTAAACAGAACAGACTATGAGAAAGCGGACGTACTGCTTTCAGATACCGACACTTACCAACAGGTGGCGATAGACCCGACCCCACAAATAGAGAACTGAATCACAGCCTTACTCAAAAGGCTTCAGAAATCAGAATTAAACACGACAGGGTTCCAAAAAATGAAACTAGATGGATCCAACACACCATGCCTCCACAGACTACCCAAAGTACACAAACCAGGAGCCCCTCCTCAGACCCATAGTCTCACTACATGGAACACCATACAGACTAGCCAAAGAACTACATCAAAGACTAAAGAAGACACTTAGAAGACTCACGCCACTCCATTCACTCCAGCAAAGAATTTCTGAACAAAAAAAACCAAGATAGAAGGGGATCAAATAATGGTCTCCTTTGACGTAACAGCCCTGTTCACATCCAATAACATCAACCTGGCCAAAGAAACCCAGATCACACTACTAGAAGAACCAAAGACACAAACACCAGACAGTGCCAACTTCATCAGCAAAGATGACATCGTCAAGCTAGTGGCCCTATGCCTTACCACCCACTTCACATTCAATAACAAGACCTACAGACAAACCAACGGATCTCCAATATCAGGGTTCTTAGCAGAGGCTGTAATGCAGAGACTTGAACAAACAGCTCTGCCAACCATCCAACCCAAACTGTGGGTCCACTACATGGGTGACACCTTTATCATCACTAAACGAAACAAATTAGAGGAAACCTTCAACACCATCAGTAGTACCCTTACTGGCATAACATTCACTGAAGAGGAGGAAAACAACAACAAACTGTCATTCCTAGATGTCACAGGAGAGCAAACAGTCAATGGGGAAATTCAAACCAACATCTACAGAATGACGACACACACAGACCATTGACAGAGGAATCTCGATTATCCAGCATTTAATTAACCCAACTTCAGATCATACGAACAAGATCGCAAGATCCCAATGCATGGCTGGACGTTAACCGAATGAAACACTCCCTGCTTGTGTGGTTCAGATAATTGAGGTCCCTCCGTTCTGAACTACAGAAGCAATCATCCCAACATCCACAAAGCAAGCTGCATTAGGTCGTTATTTCATCAAACCACCACACAATGCAGCACAGAGGAAGTGTGAAGAGCAGAGGAAAATCACCTATACTGTGTATTCAGAAAGAATAGGTACCCAATGAACAAGTCCACCAATTTCTCAGCAACCAACCCAAACAAGCAGACAAAACTAATGTCATTTACAAAATGCCTTACAAGAATTGTAACTAAAACTAAATCAGACAAACAGGCAGAAAACTAGCCACCAGGATACATTAACATCAACTAGCCACAAAAAGACATGGCCCACTATTACTAGTATCCTAGTAGACGAGGAAGGACACCACTTTGATTAGGACAATACGTCCATCTTGGGACAAGCCAAACAGAGACATGCACAAGAATTCCTAGAAGCATAACATTCCAACTAGAACTCTCTCACCCATCACATTGATTTGGACACCCATCTACCATCCTCTGAGAAAAAGAACAGGAAATGATATCACCAGAGGAAATGACATCAGCAATCCAAGGAAAGCTAAACACACAAATAGAAAGTGGGACATAACATCAGCACTTCACCGGAGACTCACTGATGATGTTACCTAGTATGGTGACGAAACATCTGAAAACGAGCCTTCCAGCTCAGCAAGCAAACTTACATCCAGAACCTCAACCTGAGCTACAAATCTTCTCAAATCTCCACACTGACAGTTGTGCAAGGGTGGAATCAAATCCGGGACCCCAGCGCCGTGAGGCAGCAGTGCTTAAACTGGAACAATAGTAAATCTCTACCAATGTACACACTATTGATTGTAAAGTGAAGCCTCAATCTGTTTTGAAAGAAGCCACAATGGCTACAGAAGTGTTTAAAAGTTAATTATTACCTTCAGACACATATAAAACCCATACGTTACTGATTCAAAAACATTTAAACTTGCAATAAACGATACTAAAAATATATATAATTTGAACCATGTATATAATCCTGAAAAACATTTTCTCAATTGAGAGGACTTGTACAATTAATGGTAGGAACCTGGGCAGTGTTGTAGAACAGAGACACCTAGGAGTTCAGGGGATTGGAGGAAAATAAATCATCCAAAGGATGGTGGCTACCAAGATCTCACTGGTAGGCAAGAGTGCTAGAGATGGGAACCCTCAAGACATTTAAGAACTACAGAGGTGAAGCTTGAAAGGCCATAGCAGCAAGGCTACAGACCAAGTGAGGGAAAGTGGGATTAAGATTGATAGACATTTGATGGACAGCACTGCCACAATGGGCCAAAGGGTCTCTTTCCATGCTGCTAAACTCTGACTCTATATATTAACCTGGAGCAGAAGACAAAAGATACACTCTTTCAGAGCTAGTCCCAAATTTATTTCACATTATTGATGTCACAAAGTTTGACCACGATCAGGACATTAATCTTCCCTCCCCATTTACACAAATTACAACAGATGGAATGAGAATACTTGACATTACACCTCCCAGAAGCAATGGAAGATAAAAATGTGACGTGGAAATAATGTTCGGAATCAGGAAAGGAGACAGAATTTGGTTTGAGAGCAGCATCAGTCCCATCGTGATCAGGATGGAACTGAGGTTAACAGCTCAATACAGCCCAAACATCACCCCCTGCTCCATTCCCCTAATCCCCAGGAGCAGCCTCACTTCCTGACCCCCACTGATGAGGGGCTGAGAGGGCCGGGGTATAGCAGAACCTGGACCCTAGTGCCTCTTGGTTCTGCACTTTCATGAAGGTCACAAAGCTCGAGCTCAGACTTGACCCAGAGTCACCTCTTAGGCATTTAAAATCTCTCTCTGTCTTTACATCAAGGCTGAGACCTGTTTTAATATCTCCTGAAGTGGCTCGGGGTCAAAATGTGTTTGAGAACAGTTCCTGGGAAGCAGGTTGGGACTTTTCATTTGGTTATGGAATATAGAAATGTTAACCTGTCTTTAGTCAGTGTCGACCTGCAACTCAGACAGTGTCAGCTATCAGCAGTGCAATCCAGACTCCTGCAATAAGAATATGGATGAAGCAGTAACAATGACCACAGTAAACAGCCACAGTGCAAAGACTCAATTAGGTCCATAATCTGTGCAAACACAGCAAGACAAAAAATATACTGTAAACCACATCAAAGATCCAGAAATAACAACTTTCAAAAACAGAAAGGCGGTCTGGGGGGGGAAACAGTGAAAATTAAACCAATTCACTCTATCTGCTGGAAATCACTAATGGGGGTGGAGCTGCATCAACTAAACAAGCCAGTGGCGGACAGCAGACAGGAACATTCTGCTGCCTTTGGTAAATGTCGTACTTGGGAAGATTACATACTTTAATACTGACCCTGTCCTCATCAAACACTTCCAGGACAGGGACAGCATGGGGTTAAATTCAGAGTAAAGTTCTCTCTATAAAAGAACTCAAATTACTTGCAGATATCTTCAAAAATCCTTCCCCATCCGATTCCTGTTGTCCCTCCAACGTCCTGCATGGATCAACTTCCCCTATCCCACAAAGGAATCGTGTTGCCCCAATCCCAAGGATCAGGGGCTTCCCCAGCCCCAGTGCTCACACTCCCTCCCTCCAGCTCTCATGAATCACAGTATCTGATGTTTCTTGGCTGCTAATCACCATTCAAGCTGAGAGGAGTAAAGTTACTCTGGTAAAGTGCATCTTTCCCTGTTGAGAGGCAGTTTGGACAGGATTGCCTCTGTACCATTCTGAATGTCGGTGTCAGCTTTCCACTGTGCCTTGTGCTGATGCACTCTGGACATCCTCCTCTGGTTGTCGTTTTGATGGTGAGATCATCAGAGCTTGGGTTTTGTGAGTGATGACAACAGAACATGGTCCCTGAACCCAGGGTTCCCCATCAACCTGCATGGGCATCATCGAGTTCTTCAGAATCAGCTGGGAGAAACAGAGAAACAAATTCAACCCAGGAGCAGCAACTGAGCACTGCTGCCCTCCCCACCCTGAAAGACAGGCACCCTGCCCCTGCCCTCCCCCCCCACCCCGGAAAACCGGCCCTACTCCCTCCCAGAAAATCCAGCAACGCCCTACCTGCCACCCACCTGCCTGGGGAAAACTGGCCCCTCCCTTTCCTGGAAAATCCAGCATCGCCCCTCCCCTCTCCACTTCCCCCTGCCCTCTGGAAAACCAGTCCTTCTTCCTCCTGGAAAATCCAGCATCGGCCCTGCACCCTTAGCCGCACCCAGCCCAAAACCTGGCCCCTCTCCCTCCCGGAGGGCCAGGCACGGATCCCCCCACTCCCGGAAAGCCAGACATGCTGACCGCATACCCCTAAGAAACCAAACATCCTGAAGGAAAAAATATATATATACATCCAAACACCATGGCATACAGCACCCACTTCCGCCTGCATCATCATGGACTCAAGCTGCAGTGGTGACTGCTGTCAGGAAAGCCCTGTTTTGGGATTGTTTCTGCCACCACAGAGTGCTCTTCAGGCTCCGAGAGGTATGTACTTACTCTGACAGTGTAGGCTTGGCCCAGGCGGACTGGGTTGGCCAGTTTCACGTGGATCTGAGCACAATGGAATGAGCCATAAACACCAACTACTTCCAACAGCCCGTCACTATGACTGTAAGGTAGAGGGACAGAGAATCTATTCAACTCAATTCATTGAAACAGCCACATTGGACACGCTGCCATTACTTTACATCCTACAGAACAATGACATATTATTAACTTATACAGATGTACAACATAGAAACAGGACCTTCAGTCCAACTCATCCATGCCAACCAGATATCACAAATAAATCTAGTCCCGTTTGCCAGCACCCAGCCCAAATCCCTATAAACCCTCCCTATTCATATACCCATCTAAATGCCTTTTAAATGTGGTAATTGTACCAGTCTCCACCACTTCCTCTGGCAGCTCATTCCATACACATACCACCCTCTGTGTGAAAATGTTGCACCTTTGGTCCCTTTTAAATCTTTCCCCTCTCACCTTAAACATATGCCCTCTAGTTTTGGATTCAAGCACGTCAGGGAAAAGACCTTGTCTGTTTACCCTATCCATGCCTCTCATGATTTTATTAACCTCTCAGCTCCAACATTCCAGGGAAAATAGCTCCAGTCTATTCTGCCTCTCCCGATAGTTCAAGCCCTCTAACCCCGACAACATCCTAGTAAATATTTTCTTGGCAACATCTGCCTGGATCCCATGTAATCTGACTTTACCACTCAGTCTACCTTGTTGAACCCTATCAAAAGCCTTTGCTAAAGTCCATTTAGACAGCGTCTATCATTCTTCTCTCATCTATCTTCTTGGTCTCTTATTTTAATTTCTATTTTTCCACATTTATTTAACCCCTTATTTCTCCTTTGCTGAATCTCCTTTGCTCACAGTCCTCAAGCTTGCTATTTTTCTAAGCAACTTTATATGACTCCTGTCTGGATCTAATACTGTCTGAAATATCCTTTCTTACCCACAGTTGTGCCTTGTTTCCTGTCATGTGCTTTTGCCTGAGAGGAATGTATAACTGCAGTGATTAATGCATTTGTTCTTTAAATATTATCCATCACCTATCCATTATCGTGCTTTTTAGTGATGATACATAGTCTATTGTGACCAGATTGGGAGTTTCCTCGCCGTTTCCTGTGTTTAGTATGGGGATCCTAGTTTTGGATTGGAAAACATCACTTTCTATCCCGATAGAGAATTCTTTGGTTCTGTCCCTTCCGCTGGGGAAATGGAGGAAACATCTAGATGTGGAGCCTAATGTTCTGCTGTCTGGACTTGCACATGGCACTATCGTGACAGTTGTGATTGTCCTGACTGCACCTTGTCCTGGCTCAACACCACGATACGGCAATTGCAGATTTGATAAAAGGAAAAGTGAGAAAGGAAGGATTCATTGGTGCCTTTTCAAAAAATTCATTCATTAGTATTGCTGGCCTGAACGTACATCAGTCACGGAGTCATACAGCATGGAAACAGATCCTTTAGTCCATCTAGTCCATGCCCACCAAATTTCCCAACTAAACTAGTCCCACCTGCCTGTGTTGGGCCATATCCCTCGAGACTTTTCTTATTCATGTACCTGTCCACATGTCTTTTAAATGTTGTAACTGTACCTGCATCTACCACTTCCCCTGGCAGTTCATCCCACACATAAACCACTCTGTGTAAAAAGATTGCCCCTCATGTCCTTTTAAAAAGTTCTCCTCTCATTTTAAAATATATTTCCTAATTTTGAACTCCTCCACCCTCAGACAAAGACCCTTCCTATTCACAATCTGTCATGGTGGGATCCAAACCCATGACCCCAGAATATTACCCTGAGAGTCCAGTGACATAGCACCCACATCATCACTTCCCTGTTAATGGTGCTGTTTGAGAAGTGTTTCTATTCTAGTCTGTGTTTTGTCTTGAACAATTGCAGGGGTCATGCTGAGGATAGGTTTGGTTTAACCAGCCTTTGATCAGTCCTTGCTTTCATTACAAAACCAAACCACTGCCCGTGCTGAAAATCTAAACCAAACAGGAAATGCTGGAAATACTCAGCAGTTCAGAAAGTTATTGAGGAGAGAGAAATGGGACATTCCAGCTCAGTACCCTTCTACTGGAACAGGCTTCAGTGGGTCCTTCTGATTAAACAATTTCTAAGTCAGTCCCAACATTGAGGGGGAGTTGGTTGCAGAGTTGGGGGTTTTGAATCTAGTTGTGATTTTGAGTCAGATTGAAGCAGTGACATGGAACCAGTTAAGAAGTTTGCATTGAGATAGGAAAGCTGGCAGTTGTGGTTTCTGGAAGATGAAGTTGACTCAAGTCTTTAGGGATAGTCAACATGGCTTTGGGAGGGAAATCATGTCTCACTAACTTAAGTGAGTTTTTGAAGCAGTAACAAAGAGGATTGACGAGGGCAGAGCGATGGATGTGGTCTATGTGGACTTCAGTAAGGTGCTCAATAAGGTTCCTTATGATAGACTGGTTAGCAAGGTTAGATCAGATGGAATACAGGGAGAACCAGCCATTTGGATACAGAATTAACTCAAAGGTAGAAGACAGAGGGTGGTGGTGGAGGGTTACTTTTTAGACTGGAGGCCTGTGACTAGTGGTGTGCCACAAAGACTGCTTTTCATCATTTATATAAATGATCTGGGTGTGAACAAAAGAGGTACAGTTAGTAAGTTTGCAGCTGACACAAAATGGGAGGAGTAGTGGACAGCGAAGAGGGTTACCTCAAAGTACAATGGGATCTTGATCAGATCAGCCAATGGGCAAGCACATCACTCCCCAGGGCAGGACTTATACACTTAAACGTAAGGTACTGGGGAGTGTTGCTGAACAAACAGACTTTGGAGTGCAGATTCATAGCTCCTTGAAAGTAGGGTCGCAGGTGGATAGGATAGTGAAGGTGGTGTTTGGTATGCTTTCCTTTATTGGTCAGTGCACTGAGTATAGGAGTTGGGAGGTCATGTTGTGGTTGTGCAGGACACTGGTTAGACCACTGTTGGAATGCTGTGTTCAATTCTGGTCTCCCTGCTACAGGAAGGATGTTGTGAAACTTGAAAGCTTTTGCTACTCCCAAGAGGTGGACAATGGACAAGCTGGCTAACTGTCCAGACCTATACATAGCTTATGTGTTCCAGTCTGTCCCAACCACAACGTGGAACACGATTCTCACCTATAACTGCACTGACACAACCTTGTTTTTCTTCTCTGCCAATCTCCTCTCCAGCTGCGATACAGAGCCAGATCACAATTAGATATCAATATTACTATCAGCTAGGCTGACCTTTCCTTTGTCAGTGTTTGTGTTAGTAGTTAAACTGATGTAGTCAACACTGGATTCGTTCTTTGCCAAACAACATCCTGTCCTAAAAGACCCACGAACATTTGTTAAATGATGAGAATCCCCCATCTTTACTGAAACCCACACTCCATTCCTTCAGTGATTCACCCCCAAATCACAACACTCACTCTGTATAACTCTCTCCCCCCCACCATGAAGGACTGACTAACACACACATACTCTCTCTCCTGAAACAGCTGACTTGCTCTCTCTCCAAAAGGGTTAACTCACTCCCCCCTCACCCCCAACAAGGTGTTAACTTGCCCTCTCCCCCACTGCCTGAAGGGAAAGTCTCCTCTCCACCGCAGGGGTTAACTCGCTCTTGCTCTCTCTCCCCATACCCCCAAAAGAGGTTAACTCACTCACTCCCCCTCCTCAAAGGGGTGAACTCGCTCGCTCTCAACCCCAAAGGACTCACTCACTCTTCAGGGGTAAAGAGCACAGGCTAGTGCCACACATGTCACAGGATCCCAGCACTCAAGATGGGACAGCATCCTCTCAGTACCTGCTTTGAGCCTATTGTTAAAGTAAGACTTACCTGGCAGGGGGATAAGGTTTGTCCCCTGTGCCTTCCCAAAGCCGACAGCCCCCTCCCCAGTAAGCAATGTTGAGAACGATAATCCCTTCCAGTTTCGGCAATGCAATTCTTTCCCCATCCAGCTCCAACTGTGTTTTGGGTGAGGTGGTACAGAAGAGAAAAAGCAAAGAAGGATAGATTGAGAGAGAGAGCAGAGGCGCCTTTCTCCCCATAGGACTTATTAGAAGCAAGAGGGCCCACCAGGAAAAGGGTGACTGACAAGGGTTAGTGACAGGATGGATTCTACAAGCACACCCAGCCCACCAGGATTTCCCAGACACTTTCAGCCACTGAATCCAGCTTTGAAGTGCTGGCATGTGAGCAATTTGCACACAGCAAGTACAGATCGACCAGAAAACCAAGATTACTCTCGTCTAGTCCCTTACATCTGCGGGTTGTCTGATGCTTTATGTCAGTTTCAGAATTTCCAGTTTGTGGGCTGCAGCCACATGGACATACAATCCCCCGACACAGCCATTCCCCCATCAGGGTGGTCTCAGGGCACTCCACTTCTTCCTGGAGAGAAAGAGCTGAGATGTCCCCATCTACTACCTCCACCCTCCTCCACCTGGTCAAACTCAAACTCACTTTGAACAACTCCTCAAACTCCTCTCAAAGGGGTGGCCATGGGTATCTGCACAGTTTTGCCTGTCTTATTGTGGGGTATGTGGAACATCCATTGCTCGGGAACTACTCCGGCCACCACCCACAACTCTTTCTCTGGTATATCGATGACATCATTGGTGTTGCTTCCATCTCTGGTCCAGAACTGGAAAAGTTTATTCATTTTGCTTTCAATTTCCACCCTGCTCTCACCTTCATCTGGTCCATCTCTGACTCCTCCCTTCCTTTCCTCAACATCTGTTCCCATTCCTGGGGATAGGCTGGTCACCAATATCCACTACAAACCCACCAACTCCCACAGTTACCTTGATTACACATCCTCACACCCAGGGAAGACTTTATTCCATTCTCCCAGTTTCTCCATCTCCAATACATTTGTTATGATGCCACTTGCAATTGGAACCGCAGAAGGTGCAACCCCTGCCCATTTACCTCCTCCCTCCCTCCCTCCCTCCCTCCCTCACTATTCAAGGCCCCAGACACACCTTCCAGCTGAAGCAGTAATTTACCATTACTTCACTTAAATTAATCTAACATATTTGCTGCTCACAATGTGGTCGCCTCGACACCAGACAGAAAAAATGCAGACTGGGTGACCACTCTGCAGAATGCCTACGTTCTGTCCACAAACATGACCCATGCTTCCAGCTGCCTTCCGCTGTGTTCCCTGGCCAACATCTGCCTCAGGCTTGCTGCAGTGCTCCAGTAAAGCTCTGCACAAGCTGGAAGAATAGCAACTCATTTTTAGCTTGGGATCCTGCAGCCTCTATGACTCAATATTGAATTCAATAATTTTAAAACCTGTACACTGCCCTCCCTGTCCTTTACTCACGCCCACACTCTGGGCCCTGGCAATGACACTGGCAGCACAGCCAACCCCTTATCACCTATTTACTGTCCCCAGCATCAACCTCTTCTCATTAGCATATTATCATCTATCCCTTTGTCTCTCTTTCTGGGCTCCCTCAACATCTCCAGCTTTTCCTAGCTACCAGTGCTAAAGAGGAGACACTGGACTCGAAACTCTGTTTCTGTCCACAGATGCTGCCAAATCTGCTGAGTTTTTCCAGCAATTTGTTTTTCTTTCAAATTTCCAGCATTTTATTTTACTAGGAAGATTAATCTGGTTTTCCTGCCGGTCTGAGCCACAGGATCAGCTTGCAGGGAGATATAGCCTCAGACCAGTGCCCAAACCAAGCCCCTTTCCCACCAGTGTTCACATCCTCCAGCCCAGTCCACATTATCGCTGAGCTCACCCATCACTCAAGCCCAAACACTATCACCAAACCCACCTTTACAATAAACTTGAGCTTTGAAATGCTGACAACAGGAAACTCACCTCAATCTTCTGATCCAGGTCCTTGCAAGCTTGAACTAAACAGTCTCTGGTCCCATAGAAGAAATAAACAGCCTATTCATGAAATAAATAACAGAAATGTGAGAAATTCCAGGGCTGAATCCAGTGCAAGAAACTCTGTCAATTAACACAATGCCTACCAGGAATGCAGTCTGGAATGAGTGATTACACCTGGATATTACAGCTACAATACAAAATATTCGTGGAGTGTGGGACAGGCAGTGAGTGGTGCACACAGTGTACTGAACTAAATCCTGATCCATCCCACAGTCTTGATAGTACCACGGGAAATTTCATCTCAAGGCAAGCACAGCAGACGGTGAGATACAGAGTAAAGCTGCCTCAACACTTTTAACCTGAAACTAAAGATTGCACCACTCTTTTAAACAGAAAACAAACTCCCCCCCACTGTCCCCATCCCCCATACAACAACCCCCCCCCACTGTCCCCATCCCCCATCCAAACTCCCCCCCACTGTCCCTATCCCCCATCCAACAAACTCCCCCCCCACTGTACCCATCCCCCATCCAACAAACTCCCCCCCCACTGTCCCCATCCCCCATACAACAAACACCCCCCCCACTGTCCCCATCCCCCATCCAAACTCCCCCCCACTGTCCCCATCCCCCATCCAAACTCCCCCCCACTGTCCCCATCCAACAAACTCCCCCCCACTGTCCCCATCCCCCATCCAACAAACTCCCCCCCACTGTCCCCATTCCCCATCCAACAAAACCCTCCCCACTGTCCCCATCCCCCATTCAACAAACCTCTCCCCACTATCCCCACCCCCCATTCAACAAACCTCTCCCCACTGTCCCCATCCCCCATCCAACAAAACCCTCCCCACTGTCCCCATCCCCCATCCAACAAAACCCTCCCCACTGTCCCCATTCCCATCCAACAAAACCCTCCCCACTGACCCATCCCCCATCCAACAACCCCCCCCCCACTGTCCCCATCCCCCATCCAACAAACCCCCCCCACTGTCCCCATCCACCATCCAACAAAACCCTCCCCACTGTCCCCATCCCCCATCCAACAAAACCCTCCCCACTGTCCCCATCCCCCATTCAACAAA